>NC_065450.1:10913768-11076268 GCF_917563875.1 Diabrotica virgifera virgifera
AAACTGCATCAAGGGTGAAAGTTGGAAGCAGGCTATCGAGAGGATTCCAAATTAGCAAAGGCCTAAAACAAGGGTGCTGCCTTTCACCGACATTATTTAAGATCTACCTCGAACAAACTCTAAAACTTTGGAAACGCAAATGCAAAAACATGGGATTACCGATCAGCAACAATACAATATACACTTTGTCATTTGCAGACGACCAACTTGTACTAGCGCAAGACTACGATGATATAGAATATATGACAAGGAAATTAATAGAGGAGTACACAAAAGGTGGTTTGGAAATAAACATAAAGAAGACCGAATATATGTGTATCGGTGGGACACAGCAGGACCTTACACTGGGGAATGGCGAAATTATTAAACATTGCGACGCATATAAATACCTTGGTATGACCATCACACAAGAAGGAAGCGTAGACCGGACGATAGAAGAAAGAAACAACCAGGGAAGAAAAGCAATTACCCTTCTCAATAGCATCCTCTGGGACCAGTCAATATCAAACAACAACAAACATAGAATATACAATACAATTGTTAAGAGTATAATCACTTACAGCAGTGAAGTATGGCAAATAAAAGAAAGATACAAGAGAAAACTTGAAGCAACAGAAATGGATTTCTGGAGGCGCTCAGCAGGAAAATCAAGATTAGAAAGGGTAACCAACAACAGAATTAGGGAAATAATGAATGTGAAACACACAATAGTAGATGACATTAGTACCAAACAGCTTAGATGGTATGGACACGTACAAAGAATGTCCGAAGAACGACTCCCGAAACAAATCCTAACGTGGACCCCTCATGGTAGACGAAAAAGAGGAAGACCCCGCCTGAGTTGGAGAGAAGGCATAAATCGAGAAATGAGAGAAAGAGAATTGGATGAAGACCTTTGGATGGACCGAAGTGAATGGCGACTAGGCATCGGAAGACGTAGGAGAACGTTTTAAAACCGATATATATATATATATCTTACCTTTTACTATAACAGGATTTATCAAACCTAACGGATCATAACATTGAGCTAAGATAGAAAGTATTTTTCTTTTGGTAACTGGACCCTGCACGATTTCTTGAGGCACGGAAATACAAAGAGTATCTTCTGCTGTACTCCACTTTAGCCCAAGAACTTTACTTGGGACTTCATCTATGTTTATGTCCTAATCAGCTTTTTGATTTTCCGAAATGTCTTTGGAAATATTTTTAAGAAAATAATCACTATTTGAACAATATTTATGCAACTCAAACCCATGCTTATTTAAGATGGTATTTAATTGAGAGTATAAATTGAAAAGTTCGTTGTGATTATATGAACCACAAAGGCCATCGTCCATATAGAATTGATTTAGAATTGCATCAGACGCAAGAGGAAATTCTAAATAGTTTAGACAAGCAATTTCTTTAAGAACCCTTGTTGCCAAGAACGGGGCTGAATTGGTTCCAAAAACTACAACATCGAGTTGGATACATTTAAAGTCTTCATCAGGGTTTTCTCGCCATAAAATGTTTTGAAGAAAAGTTTGTTCCGGGTTCACGAGGACCTGTCGGAACATTTTTTTAATATCTACCGTGAATACAAAACGAAAAAGTCTAAATCTACATAGACTGTCATACAATTCTGGCTGGACCTGATATCCCTTTAAACACACGTCGTTTAAGGAATACCCTGAGGAACTTTTGGCGCTGGCGTCCATGACAACGCGCAAACGCGTTGTTAAACTGGATTCTCTAACTACACCTAAGTGCGGAATAAAATATTTATTTTCAGATTTGGCATTTAGCAGAGTTAGGGGTACATAATGAGCATGTTTAAGTTCAATTAATTCATCAATAACTTTTTTATAGTCTTGATAAAAGTTGCAATTAGTTTTAAATTTATTTTCTAAAGAAATGAAACGCTTTCTGGCCATGTAATAAGAATTTCCTAACTTTAGATTTTCTGAAGGTGATTTCAGCGGCAAACTTACTTGAAATCTACCATTTTGTAAAATTTTGGTTGTAGAACGGAATAGGTTTTCAGATGCCTCATCAGCTTCTGAAAGATAGAATTTATTGGGAATTTCCTCGATTTCCCAGAATTTTTTCAAACGGCTGTCTAATTGTAATGTGGAAAGAAATGAATTAGATTCAGTTACAACTTCTGAACTACTATCTGTAACAGACGTATTGGATACAGTAAAATGATCAGGAACTCTACCAGCTACCACGAAACCTAAGTGAGACTCTTGTAAGGCTGGAAGATTTTTGCCAAGTCTGACGAAGTTAGGTAAAATAATATCGTAATAAAGATCTAAACCAATTAGAATGTCAATTTCAGAAGGCTTAAAAAATTCGCCGTCTGCTAGAAAGAATTGTTCCGGAATATTTAATTTTTTCACTAGTATTTTTGATTGAGGGAGAGCACAAGTAATCTCGGGTAATACAACTACTGAAAAATGAAAACTTCTTCGACGATCATAATTGGAAAATATGGTTATATCTGACATTTTAGTACAAGTCGAGCCACTCCCTCCTATTCCTGATATATGTACTGACTTGTTATACGTATCTAATTGTAACTTGTTCACAAGCTTCTCTACGATAAGTGAATTTTGGGATCCTGTGTCCAAAAGAATTTTCGCTATGCAGAAATTAGCGTTTTTACCAAGTAAGGTTACTTTTGCAGTACCCAGAAGAATATGACTATTTTTTACTGACTGAACAGAGTGATTCGCTGAATGATTATTTGCAGTAGGGTTATTTTCCGTAAAATTTCTCGAAGGACCTTGAAAATTTGTTATTCCTGAATTTTCCTGTACTGGTTGGATATCCAGAGAAGGGGTTTGAAGATTTGAATTACTATCGAGATGAGAAGATGAATTATTACCATTTTGAAAATGAGCAGTATTATCTAAATAAGAACTATTAGATGAGATTAGAGAGCTATGGTTACCTGCGTAGCTATTAGGTTGAGAATTTGCACCATTATTATATAGAGAATGTGAATGACTCTTACTACTAGTCATTGGAGGAGAATGTTGATTTTCGCTGATTTTTATTAACGAATTAACGAATTGTGTGGCTTGGAGCAAAAAGAACATTTTTTAGAGGATTTGCACTCTTTCAAATTGTGTTTACCAAAACAATTTATACATAAATTCTTTGCCCCAATAAATTGCAATTTGGAAGAATGAGGTATATCTTTAAACTCAGAGCAAGTGTAAATTTTATGGCCCACCTTGTTACAGTAGATACAAATTAATTGAAATTGGTGATTTGAAGTTGCCTCATGCATTGTCGAATGAGATGAGAAATTTTTTCTGGCAGTTTTAGGACTAAAAATTTCAACATTTTCCAGAATTACTGCACGTTTTTCTAAGAATTTTAAGAAATGATTTAAAGTAGGTATTTCATCGTGATTCCTCTCAGATTCATATGCCTTAGCCGATTGAAAATCTAACTTCTTTTTTAGAATGAATATAAGTGTTAAGTCAAATAAATTTTCGGAAGTTAAATTCAAATTTTTTAGTGACAAAATATTCTTTTGAATTGTAGTGATTAATTCTCTTAATGTGTCTGACTTACATTTAGAAATATCATTACAATCAAAAATTGCTTGCAAATAAGAATTTATTATGGCGAATTTGTTTTCGTATCTCTTCTTTAAAATTTTTATCGCGATTACAAAATTTTCATTAACCCTGCTGTCCCGTTCGAATCAACTACACAAATGTACTGTTCGGGTCAATATGACCCAACTATGGTTTACGCTCCTTAATGGAAATAAAATAAGCTAATGTTGATAAATAAAACTTGATTAACAAGAAATTATGGTTAATTAAACAAAAATTATGTTGTTAATGTAAATTAAACCTTATAAACAGAAACAAAAGGCATTTTTCAGGCTTCAAAAACGCCTAGTAACAAATATTTACAAAAATTTAATTCAGTTTAAAACTGGGACAGTAATTAAAAGAATGGATTTTACAAAAATATGTTTGTGATATAATCCAACATAATAATTTGTCTTGTTATCATTTTTACGGCAAGTTTACAGCGTGTTCGTTTAGCAGGCGGAGTTAGATTTAATAGACGGTTCACTAGCATTTCCATCTTGTCTACTTGTTCCTGCTCGTGCCCTTTTTAACAATTCGTAAGAGCCTTTAGTTATTGGTATATTTTTTCTGGAAATGATGACAGGATTTATTAGTTTTTTCCCAATACCTCAAGAAAAATTCGCCGTTTTCCCAATTGATTGGTATTCCATTGGAAATTTATTGATGCCCATAACACGAACGCGTTGTAGGCAGAAATATCCAGTAGATTATAAAAAACAATCATTGGCCAGCGATTTATCTCTTCTCACATGTATACGTGCCAACAAGCTAGTCTAGAGTATCCACTGCTCTCTTATTGGAATTAAAATCTAAAATAATTTGGGGCTTTTTCATTTGATGAAAGTGATGCATGATGCATCGATTCATGATGCAAAGTACTCATAAAAACAACATTTTTACTATTTTTGGGAATATTGTCAAATCTTGCATGAAGCAAAAAAGACGAGTTATGAACTTCTTTATTCGCGATTTTTGCTGAAAGCTCCGGTTTATTTTACTTATAATCCCCGGCATTGTATCTACTTTGTTTTAGAAGAAATTGTTCTAAATTTTACGATGTAAAAAAGTTATTATACACGTAATATTGTGGCATTCCAAATCACTACTCAAGTCATACATCACACGCATTTCTGTATAGATCTGCAATTTTGGAGCATAAGAAGTTTTACTGTTCACAATTACATAAACCCCAAAGTTTTGTGCCATATTTGAGCGGCCTCTAAAGGCAACTAGTTGCTTATCGACGGTAATATTTTCATCAGGGTTAAAATTTATTTTTACATTTTCTACCATGTTTCATAAATTTCACGTATTGCCGCAAGTTTATCAAAACGTCTTTTATCCTCTCTAGTAGTTTTGTTATCAAAATAGTATTACTTGCAAACTTCTTGTAAATATATCAAGCGACATTTTTGATCTAAATATAGTATGACCCGTTTCTTCATTCCATAAACTTTTAGTTGATTCACCATGGGACTTATAAACTCGAGCTAAAAATAAAAGACCAATGTATGCTTGAAACCAACTTTATTCATGGCTTTCCAGTTGGTTCCAAATACACGCTGTCCGTCCATGTTGGTCATACTTATAATTTGGTTTGCAACATCGTCCAGCTATACTACAGTTTATTTTACAAGTTTTAGCTTGCAGAAACCTGTTTTTATTTACAGACGTATCCGGCTGACAAACACACAGGTACTGCCAATATAGAATACTGCCAACTAAACACACATACACAGGTAATTTTTAACGGTTTAAATACGCGGGTCACATTGACCCGAACGTACCCTAGGTAACAATTTCATTTTTATCAAAAAAATCAGGAAGTTGAATGTTTATCTCATAAGCAATTGAAAGACCTCATATTAGATAATAAAGTCACGAAACACCCAATCGTTACGCCGCGTAATAATTTGTAAAATAAGAAATAAATTATTTTTTGGGTCAAATAGACCCGAACAGGATAGCAGGGTTAATTATCCGTAATGAATCTATAAGTTGAAGGCTTTCACCTTTTAAATAACTCTTCAAGTACACAAGTTTTTGGACATCTGTTAATGTCTCATTTTTCACTATGAGCGCATCGAAGAGCTCAATGAACGATTAAAAGTCTCTAATATGACCTGAGAATTGTGAAATTTTTATATCCGGAAGACGAACTGCTATTGGAGCACTACAAGAACCCTCACTGGATGAACTAGATCTTATCTGAGAAGGTGCAGCTTTTAATTTATTAACACAAGCGGTCAAATCGCTTACAAGTTTGAAATATTGATTTTCTGTAAACTCTCTATCTTTTTCTTCTTTGCCTGTATTTGATGCAAGGAATTCGATTTCATTTTGTGCTTTTTCATAATCATGAAATATTAAATGAAGTCTACTTAGTCGCGTCTCGAACTGGGTAACATCTAATTCTACGTCTTTTTTGGCTATAAACCAGTTAGACATACGAGTAAGAGAAGACTTAGCAATTTTTCTATATTTTTTGAACTCATCCATTTTTATTAAAGATATTGGAACACGAAAATGTCTTTGAATCACAGAATTTATTGATTTTAATGTCTTTGAATAACTGATAGCCAAATAGAATACTGAAACAAAGGGTATATAAATGGACTTATCTCACCCAGTATATCCTTTTGTTGTTGTGTCGGCAAATAATCTTGAAGAACTTTCCATAAGTTTTATAGAAATATCGCTTTGGTATTAATTCCCAAACCGTTTTCTCCGTCTCTTGGTTGTAGAATAAATTACTTCTTTTTCCTAATTGGTTTATTTAAAAAGACTACACCTACTAAAGCTAAGTTTAGCTTTTACGCCAGACACATCGAGAATTAATATTGTACAAAAAAGTCCCAAATATTAATTTGGACTTAATTATGAACTATTATAATTGAAAAAGCTATCGTTTTTTTTTATATGTAACATTGACAAATATTTTCTTTAGGAATTGTCACTCATTTTTTGAGATAGATTTTTTAAGAAGACCAAAATCGTGTATTAAATGTGACATAATTTTAGGGGCGTAATAAAGCAAAGATTAGAATTTGGATTATATAATAAAGTTTCAACATAAACATTATCTTACTTACTCTAAAGTAATTAGGGAATTAAAACTTGAGACTGTCATTTTCAGGTTGGGCGTAGATTTACGCTCCTGTTATGTCTATGTCTCGGATGTTGTTTTTTGATGGAATGTGTCTAAAGATATTCAACCTCTCATCTTTACCGGATGAGCCCACGGAGGTTGAAGAGGGCGAAACACATTTCTAAGAACTGGTGTTTGGATCTTTGATTCTATTCGAAAAAAAATTTTTCCCAGCCAGAATTAGTGGACGTGTGAGTTATTCGTAAGGGGATTTTTCCACATTCTCTATTTCATTTGTTTGATTTCGTACGAGTGGTCGTTAAACCAGTACCTGTGGATCTTTTGATCACTGAGTGTGTTTCAAAGATCTACATCTTTTGTTTTTTCATAAACATTATCTTACTTACTCTAAAGTAATTAGGGAATTAAAACTTGAGACTGTCATTTTCGGGTTGGGCGTAGATTTACGCTCCTGTTATGTCTATGTCTCGGATGTTGTTTTTTGATGGAATGTGTCTAAAGATATTCAACCTCTCATCTTTACCGATGAGCCCACGGAGGTTGAAGAGGGCGAAACACATTTCTAAGAACTGGTGTTTGGATCTTTGATTCTATTCGAAAAAAAAATTTTTCCCAGCCAGAAATAGTGGATTTTTGAGTTATTCGTAAGGGGATTTTTCCACATTCTCTATTTCATTTGTTTGATTTCGTACGAGTGGTCGTTAAACCAGTACCTGTGGATCTTTTGATCACTAACTGTGTTTCAAAGATCTACATCTTTTGTTTTTTCATAAACATTATCTTACTTACTCTAAAGTAATTAGGGAATTAAAACTTGAGACTGTCATTTTCAGGTTGGGCGTAGATTTACGCTCCTGTTATGTCTATGTCTCGGATGTTGTTTTTTGATGGAATGTGTCTAAAGATATTCAATCTCTCATCTTTACTGATGAGCCCACGGAGGTTGAAGAGGGCGAAACACATTTCTAAGAACTGGTGTCTGGATCTTTGATTCTATTCGAAAAAAAATTTTTCCCAGCCAGAAATAGTGGATGTGTGAGTTATTCGTAAGGGGATTTTTCCACATTCTCTATTTCATTTGTTTGATTTCGTACGAGTGGTCGTTAAACCAGTACCTGTGGATCTTTTGATCACTGAGTGTGTTTCAAAGATCTACATCTTTTGTTTTTTCATAAACATTATCTTACTTACTCTAAAGTAATTAGGGAATTAAAACTTGAGACTGTCATTTTCAGGTTGGGCGTAGATTTACGCTCCTGTTATGTCTATGTCTCGGATGTTGTTTTTTGATGGAATGTGTCTAAAGATATTCAACCTCTCATCTTTACCGATGAGCCCACGGAGGTTGAAGAGGGCGAAACACATTTCTAAGAACTGGTGTTTGGATCTTTGATTCTATTCGAAAAAAAATTTTTCCCAGCCAGAAATAGTGGATGTGTGAGTTATTCGTAAGGGGATTTTTCCACATTCTCTATTTCATTTGTTTGATTTCGTACGAGTGGTCGTTAAACCAGTACCTGTGGATCTTTTGATCACTGAGTGTGTTTCAAAGATCTACATCTTTTGTTTTTTCATAAACATTATCTTACTTACTCTAAAGTAATTTGGGAATTAAAACTTGAGACTGTCATTTTCAGGTTGGGCGTAGATTTACGCTCCTGTTATGTCTATGTCTCGGATGTTGTTTTTTGATGGAATGTGTCTAAAGATATTCAACCTCTTATCTTTACCGATGAGCCCACGGAGGTTGAAGAGGGCGAAACACATTTCTAAGATCTGGTGTTTGGATCTTTGATTCTGTTCGAAAAAAAATTTTTCCCAGCCAGAAATAGTGGATGTGTGAGTTATTCGTAAGGGGATTTTTCCACATTCTCTATTTCATTTGTTTGATTTCGTACGAGTGGTCGTTAAACCAGTACCTGTGGATCTTTTGATCACTGAGTGTGTTTCAAAGATCTACATCTTTTGTTTTTTCATATATATATATATATATATATATATATATATATATATATATATATATATATATATATAAACCAAAATTGATTCTATTCAAAAAATTTTTCCCAACCCGAAATGGTGGATGTGTGAATTGTTCGTAAGGGGATTTTTCCACATTCTCTATTTCATCTGTTTGATATATATATATATATATATATATATATATATAAGTAGTAGTTACACTACTGTATTATTGACATTAAAAGACCTAAAACCATGTACATATACTGATTATGTACATATATTATAGGTATACATATTGGCATAATATGTAAAACTACATATTGACATAGTATGTAAATACTATTATTACGTATACTCGGTACACTTATTTCAGACAGCCAGCAATGATCGGTTATTAGAAGATCCCGGTTTTAAGAATATTTTTGCCTGGAACAAAAGCTATTCCAATAAGCGGGTTCGACTGTACATAAACTCTAATAATGCGGTTAGCTGTCGTTAACCAACGTGAGTGTGCCATCTTCACTGGACATCTCTTTGCCAAACTTTGAGAACATATATTCCACCTCCAATTGCTTTTGATAGCTTGTGCAAATACTATTGATCTGTACTTAGATAATTTTCATTTACAAATGGCAGACAGTTTCTATGATTTTAAATTAAATACCAGGCTTTTTTCGCAATTGGGAAGAAGGAATCCAATCGACCCAGAATAAGAATAAGGGCATTTTGTGTAGCCATCTAATTTTTACAGCAAATATCGCAAGAGAAGTTCATTAGCTTACAGCAGGCATATAACCCAGTAAATGACCGTTTTGGACTGTAATTAGTAAAATTTTCAGGGGCTCCAGGGAACTCCGAATTGCATAAAAATTTGGATTTAGGTTCTAGTTACCCTCCAGTTCGGTTGGTTGCTTTTACTTGGGGGTGACAGTCACCCCTTCTTGCGGGTGAAAAAAGGCGTGTATAAAATAAGTGCGTAAATGGATAAACTGACTGATTATAAACAACTTTCGTTCTATAGAGTTTTGTATGTAAGTTAATACTTTTCGGGTTATTTGCGACTGAAAATGTTTATTTTTCTAGTGAATATAATAAAGTGAATATTTTATCGAAAAAAATGTTCTAAGCAAAAGTGCAGCTTATAAAAATACGAAAAAAATGGTGTATCAATAAAGTCTATAATCCGAGTAAAAGCAAAGTTGTAGCTCATGAAATTACGTTCTTATTCGTATAATTTCAAATCGAATATTTGAACGTAAAATCACCGAAAAATTAATAAATTTTCTCGAAAAACCTATTAACATTTTTTAAAGTGCTTAAAAAAGTTTCATTTTAATTGTTTACAAAAGTTTTTTCTTCTTCATGTACCATTTCCTTTCAGAACATTGGTTACCATCATAGCTATCTTAATTTTATTAACTGCCATCCTAAACAGCATGCTTGTATCAACACCATACCAATCTCACAAGTTCTTCAACCATGAGGTTCTTCTTCGTCCTGGACTGCGTTTGCCCCCTATTTTTCCTTGCATAAAATTTTGTAACAACCTATATTTGGGACCTCTCATTACATGTCCGAAATACTCCAGCTTTCTCCACTTGATGCTTTTTATAATCTCAGTAGTCTTGCTGAGACGTTCTAGTATTGTGGAGTTTCGAATCAATCTCCTTCACCCAGGAAACTTTTAAAATACTTCTATAGCACCACATTTCAAAAGCCTCAAGACGAGTTAGATTGATTTTATACACAGTCCAGGGCTCGACACCATAAAGTAAGACTGAGAACACGTAGCAGCAAAGTAGGGGGATCCTCAATGCCAATTTTAGGTTTCTGTTACATAACACCTTGGACATCCTTCTAAAAGCGGCTCTAGCCTGCTCTATCCTAGATCTAATTTCGTCGTGACATTCTGTTTTTCAGACACTCTGTGACATTTTGATGCTAGAAACAAAAGTTTCTAGCATCAGAAATAAACGAGTTACGCTGAAAAAAGTTGGCACTTTTTTTTGGTAAAAAAAATCTTGAAAATCTCCCTCTATTGAGCACCCCAAATAAAATTATTCGTTACCGCTTTACCATTTACTTTAAATGTATGTGTATTGTTTATATGATCTGTACGTTTGACCGATTTGAAGTGCTCATTTTTGAAAAAATTTGGTTTTATAGTAAAAAAAATTATAAAAATTTTGGAAACATTTTTTTTTCAAAATATCTTAAAAAGTATTAGTGGTAAGAAAAATCTCAGAGAGTAAAAAAATGTAGGTTTTGCTATTATAAATATGCAAGTTTAATTTTATTTTTCTGTAAGAAAAAAATTGGTTAAGATATGGCTGTTCAAAGTTTGCATATACTCGTGATTAGTGACTCGTTCAAGCCCTTTCAACTATAACCCTTTCAAAAATAAGCACTTTAAACCGGTGAAACTGTCAGATCATATACACAATATATAAGTAAAATAAATTGTTTGTAAAGAGGTAACGAATAATTTTATTTGGGGAGATAAACACGGGGAGATTTCCATGCTTTTTACCAAAAAAAAAGGGACCAATTTTACTTTGAGCGTAATTCGCTTATTTTTTTATGTTATATAGACTTTTATAATCAATTAAAATAAAGGTTTTTTTTAACACTTTTAAAGTTTAAATGGGTTTTTACCGAAAATGATTCATTTTTTGGTTATTTCACGAAATATTCGATTTGGAATTGGACGAATAAAACCGTAGTTTTCATGACCTACAAATTTGCTTTTACTCGGATTATAGACTTTATAGGCCTGTATCCCGCGTACCAAAAAAACTGAAGGCCTTCACTTCAAATTCAACTTTGAAGTGAAGGGAAAGCAGAGCCTAAATCCAAACTTTCATGTAATTCGGAGTTGCCCCTGAAAATTACACGGTATCTCCGTATTTCCCGTTCATTTACTGGGCTAATACACTCCACTTTAATGGTTTAGTTACTCGTGTTTCTAAAGTCCGAATGATTCCACCTTTTAGGCCTGTATTGACATTTATACCGTCACATCCCATAACACTTAATTTGCTTAGATCTATATTATGGCTTTGTAAGGAGTCTAATATTTCTTCGGCAATATCTTTGGCACGCATCTTACACCCTTTCAAATGAGCTACCACACAACCCCTATTACCATTTAAAAAAGCATCGATTACGTCATCACTCTAAGACGGATGACGTCACTAGTATGAAATATATGTCAAAAGATTGCAATATGAAAATAAAACTCGACCTGTTTCGGCATTTCCTTAAAATCTAATAACTACTGCCAAATATCGAGGTGGACTCTTTTCTTTGGCCCGCCCTATATAATAGATTAGAATTTTTTTTAATCAAAAACCTTTTATAGAATGTACATAATTTATTAAAAATTTCCTTACAGGGCTATATCACAAATGCAGAACGTTTTTGATCTAAAACAGATCATCATCAGTGCTGAACCTAAAATAAGTATAACCTTTGAAGTTAAGGCAAAAATGTTTAATGTTGATTAAGATTGGAAAAACAAGGTTTGGTTATAATTACAGGATGTTCACATGTTAAGCCACCAAAATTGGAAATATATGGGTAAACCGAATGTACATAATTTATTAAAAATTTCCTTACAGGGCTATATCACAAATGCAGAACGTTTTTGATCTAAAACAGATCATCATCAGTGCTGAACCTAAAATAAGTATAACCTTTGAAGTTAAGGCAAAAATGTTTAATGTTGATTAAGATTGGAAAAACAAGGTTTGGTTATAATTACAGGATGTTCACATGTTAAGCCACCAAAATTGGAAATATATGGGTAAACCGTATAAAATGTTACAGTAATGGAAACGTTGACATAAATTGTATTAAATAACATGGGTGTTTTAAATAATCCTATATTTAGCACCGGGCACCATTTGACCCCTCACATGAGCTGGACACGTCCTGAGATTGAGCGTCGTCACATATTGGACGGTCGACAACAACTGAATGTTAACAGAAATTTTGAAAGTCAGGACTCAACTGTCAGTGCAACAGGAAGCACCAATGTGTACCTATTGTTTCTCTAGCCAACACTTTGAGACTTGATTAAGTTAAAATTAACAGTAACAAACATCACTATGTTGTGGTTAAAAATAAAAACGTTCTGCTTTTGTGATGTAGCCCTGTTGATGTGATGAAGGAAAATCTGCATGCTGCCAACGTACGCATCAGATGATAAGGTTTTTTGACCTTACCATGATCAAATTTTTGTAATGTATTTTGTGACAGTCTTTTGTGCTTGTATTAGATGTTTTTCAATGTTTCAACCACAATTTCACAACTAAAGACAAGATTTTTTTCCAAACATCGAACAAAGTTTTTTCAATCAATAAAAAACTGCATAAGAAAAGTTTTTTCAATCTTACATGGAATATCTCTCTCTTCATAATGGTATTTTGAAATCATTGACCATAGTTCTGAAGCCGAAAGTTCTCAGCCACGAATTAAATATTTTACACACTTCAAAAGTACTTTTCTCTCCCTGTCATTTAGTAGTCATAAATGTGTACAAAAACCATTTCAGTCTTTACAATTATTTTTATTATAACTTAGTAATGGACAAAATAATCTAATGTATTGAAGGGCTACTAAATGAAAGAGCGATATATCAAGATCCTAGGCTACGCTGGAGATGCTGGATTACTTGCCAGTAGCAAAGATGATATTTAGTGTATACATTGTACTCTTCCAGCAAAACAGCAAAAAAATACTAGATGACAATATTAACAGATTAAGTAAAATGTAGTTATATCCAAAGCACTAATAAGGTGCAATCTAGAGAAAATGAGAAAGGGAAAATAATAAACCAAGTTATGTCTTTCGCTTATTTGAAAGTGAATATAACAAGTCATCATGATATCTAGAAAGAAATAGTTAATCAAGTCACAAGCGCAGCAACCACTGCACGTTCACGTTCAACGTGAATTAAGAGGAAACAGTAGCGATCAACCGGTAGCGAAAACGCGTTCCAAGATTGCGGCTGTAATTTTGAATATTTTTTCGAGATATTTGGCACACTTATTCGTAATATAATAAAGAATGGCGGTACAGAGCCCAATTTGAAAAATATATTAATATGTGGAAATTACTCTGTAATTAAATACATTATTAAAAAAACGCGCCTGTACCGCCATTAAGAAGAACAAAAAAATACACTTTCTTCAAATAAACTTTTTTATCCGATGCCTAGATTTTGTGTCATTTTGGAACTACTAAAATTTTTTATTTCATTAGTAGTTCCAAAATGACACAAAATCTAGGCATCGGATAAAAAATTTATTTGAAGAAAGTTTTTGTTCTTCTTAATGGCGGTACAGGCTCGTTCTTTTAATATTGTATTTAATTACAGAGTAATTTCCACATATTAATATATTTTTCAAATTGGGCTCTGTACCGCCATTCTTTATAATATTACGAATACGTGTGCCAAATATCTCGAAAAAATATTCAAAATTACAGCCGCAATCTTGGAACGCGTTTTCGCTACCTGTTGGTCGCTGCTGTTTCCTCTTAAGAGGCATAGTTTAGAAAACAAGCTTCTAGAATTAAAAACAAAAACAAAGGCTTCTAAATCTTACGTTCAGCCAATAATTACGTACGCGATAAAAACAAGCGCTGAAACAAAGAAAATAAAGCAGGCCCATTAAAATAGCTGAGATGAAAACATTTAGATTTATAGTAGGGAAAATGGGATGCATAAAATGTAGTGAGATAGGAAAGAGGAAAAAACAAAAAATTTAAAAAGAAATTTAACAGTTATAATTGCAAACATATAAGATATTTATAGAAAACCAAACGGAAAAAGGTTTCCAGAAAGACCACCAAGGAAGTGTTCTTTGGAATCTCAAATAAGACCAAATATGCAAATCGAAGTATGACGTCTGATATTATACTGTTACGCGATTGACTCTACTATTTTATTTATTTATATCTTTAGGCACTAAGTTTAATTTAAATAAAGGAAGACTTACTTATATTATTTTATTTACATCACTTATTTATTTTAATAATTACAAATAACACCAACTAACACATCTAATTTATTTACAACTCAAATTTATGATTTAATTAACTAAACATAATAACTTCGATAACTAATATATACATTTCATTAAATCCGATTCGAATACAATTATATCACGCGTCGCGGCTCGTTCATTGACTGACTGGCCTGTGCTCGAATTCCTGTTCTTAAATACTCTGACAGCGGTCGCCTCGAATCGCCGTGGAAGGTCTGGCCTTTACTCGTAACCCCGAGAAGATTCAAGAATAACTAGGCCGGGTTGTGAGGCGTCACAATACTATTAGTCTATTAGTCTTTTATTCACGTGTACTGTTGTATCCCTGTTACTTACTCTTCACTGCTTTAGTGAAAGAAAACTTAGCAAAAGGCAATAACAAAATTGCAACAAGAAAAAACCAGTGGTGAATAAGATAAGAAAAAAAATAAGAAGTAAAAAATAGGGGTTACTGATTTTAATACCAGACTATCAATAGTTACAGGGAATATTTTTACATCATTATTAATATAATTTTGTGCTCCTGTGTTCCTAAAAACAAATACCGTACTTCGACCAAAATATTTTTTGGCTTTCTCAGTCAAGCTGTACCAAAGACTTTGAAGTCTAGAACTTAAAAGTACGTAACAGAGAACTGCAAAAGTTACTTAATCAACTGACGAAACATAAAGTTACATTGCTGTAAGATTATTGTTGTTAACAATACTGTTATTAGTTCAGAATCATTATGAGGTATGCAAAAAATGAAATGTCAGGCCAAAGACAAGCTAAAAGCCTATTATATCCGTATGAGAATTATTCTGATTTTTTATTTTGTATTTTCAAGAAAAATAATAAACTATACTAAATTTAAATTCAATACGCAGTAGAAATAAACCAAGTCACGTTAAATGCTAATAGGATCACTCCCGAATCATAATTTACAATGTGTGAACTTTGGAAATCATGATTTGAGATTTACAATATATAGGGCTTTTCATTCACAGTCATTTGTTTCGAGCTTCGGTCATGTGTCACATAATATTAATATATCTACGTTATACGTAATTGATATAACCAATGATACAAACCAAAGACGTATGACGTAGATATAATATTAATGTTACATGACAGAAGCTCGAAACAAATGACAATCGATGAAAAGCCCTATATAGTAGGAAAATGAAAGAATACCCATAAACCATCACATCAATCACTTATTTTGTATTTGCTGTCTTTTTCTATAAATAACAAACGTTTGTTGTAGAAAAAGATAGCAAATACAAAATAAGTGATTGATGTGATCGTTCATGGCTGTTCTTTCATTTTTCCGACTGTATACATTGTAAATTCTGACTCGGGAGTGCTCCTAGTAGCATTTAACGGTTTGTTTATTTCTGCTGCATCTTGATTTTAAATTTTGTATAGCATTGAAATTTGTATTTTACTGATACAAATAATAACATAACTTACATAAAGTTTTTTGAGGTTGACTTGTAGAACCCAATCTTTGAATTTTTCCTGGTGACGTTAATAAACTGCCTAATAATGAAGTGTATTTTAAATCTATAAAATATATCCATATTAAGACACCTATAAACAAAACTTTTACTTTGAAGCTTCGTTTAAGTTTTAAAATTTGTAGTTGAAACAACATTCTGTATACCGTTAAGGCAGCATCACCGTAATATTTGACGCCTGCTATATGCTTCCACAAAAATGGAAACACTATTAACATTAATGTAAACGATGTCAGCATATAAGGACCAAAATAACTAAAGTAGAAGTTTGCACGTTTTTTAAGAAGTGTTGTCTGCAAAACAGAATAAGTAACTCCCTTTACCAGATCCTGGACTTTATTTAAATCTACGTGCTCGCCGTTGTCAGATCCATACAAAATAAGATCTATATTTCGGTCTGACATGTCTCTCTCTGCTGTATCAAATGTATCTGTCTTGAGATAACTAGAAACAAATAAAACCGATTAAATAAAATTAATTACAGTTCTAAACTTAAAAGTACAAATGTGACTTTCCCGAATATAAAGTCCTAATGTGTTATCTGTTCAAAGTCAGTTATAATTTCTGTACTAATGATGTTTTAGTAAGAACGGTAAACTAAAAAGGACGATTGATTCAAAGAAGATACAGTCAAACCCGCTTATTAGAATCCCTGTTATAGGTATATCCCGCTTTAAGGAATAGAATTTTGCGGTTCCGAAACGTTTCCACTAGCCACCGATGACCGGTTATTTGAATATCCTGGTTATAGGAATACTTTTGCTTGGCACGAAGGCTATTCCAATAAGCGAGTTCGACTGTACCAAAATAAAATATGCAATGCACCTACAATATCTACATAACAGTAAAAGGAATGGATGGCTTAACGCTTATTTGAGTGAATGGAAAATTTTACATAATTGAGTGTTGCGCAACGTTGAATAAATTTATCAAAATTAGTTTTAAAGTAGATTTCTTCTTTTGTTAGTCTTTGGACCTGTTTTTGATCGATGTTAAACCTGTAATCGTATCGTGCCGTTTAGTTCCACATATCTCGCCATATTTTAGAAAGATCTTCTCTGTGGTCTGCTGCTTGTTGGTTTTGAATCCTCATCTAGCTGGCCTCTCGCTATTCCTTCATGTGAAACATGATGATATTACTCCCGTTTTATTTCTCCATCGTACAGTATCCTTTCTTTTTGGAGGTGATAATCTTCGCAAGACCAGATGGGAAGGTGCCCCAGGTGTGTCGAATTCGGTCCGTCCTATTTTTATCTTGAGGGACCGCCTACCGACTAAACCCACCCACTCTTTCTCCAGCCGACGGATCTGGGATCTCTCTTAGCGAGCATATCTGACCCGTAGACCTGCCCTCTGGCACTCGTGCATTCCATGGATTAGTTGCACCACATCTGAAAATCGACCTCACTACTAGGGATGGCGGTTTTTGACAAAACACCGGTTTTCGGTTATACCGGTTTCTTTTTGTTACGGTTTAACCTAGCGGTTATAACCGGCTAAAAAAACCGGTTTTTCGAAAAACCGGTTTTCGGTTTTTTTTGATCCAATAGGTTATAAAGTTACATTTAAAATACACTTTAGTTTGCGATACTCCATTCGACTCGATATCAATATGATCAACATTAGTACATACTATCTAAAGAACATATGTATTACTTTTAACACGTTTGTATATTTGTAGAATAGGTACCTTTTAACTCATTTAATACTTCCTGTATGAGTGTATCGTTTTAAAAACGTAGCGAAATTCTTGGAGATTCGTATTCGTAATCAGTAATTCGATATTCATAGTCAGAGCATTATTTTTGGTAATCAGAAAAGTCATTCACCCACTTTCAATGTCAAGAGTTAAGTTTGAAAAATAGATTATGTTTGCGTCTAATTCAACCAGATCACTTCTTATGTAAATATTATGATTACAAATACTTTTTCAAGGAAATATTATAATAAAACTTAATAATTGTTTCTGGCTGATGTGAGATTGCACTTTCAGTTTGCTTCTGTATTTTATAAAATAAATTAAAATTTGAATTATTGCTTTGTTTGGAATAATTACTTGAGAATAATAATTATGATTGGGATCCAAAATAATACCTAACCTAATCCTAATCACCGTAAAAACCTAATAACCGGTTTTTACTTTAAAAAGAAAAAACCGGTTATAACCGGGACAAAAAAAACAACCGGTAAACCCGGTTATTGCGAAGTAAAAAAACCGGTTTTAGGTTTAAACCGGTAGGTTTTTCCCATCCCTACTCACTACGACCACCTCACTACATCCGAGATCAGGGATTAGGGATCTCGTCCAGGCGGCCTTTCCGACTTGGGCTGCTCATTCCTCTACCACGTCTCTAAAGTTCCAGCTCTTTCCAGTGGCCCTAAACCTATCGCCCCGTTGCCTCTTCGGTACATTTGGACTCTCCCTGACCAAGATGTGCACCGGCACAAAACCAGCCACCACCTGCAAGGCAATGGTTGATACAGTCCTGTACGCGCTGCACACACTAATCAGGGGTTTCCTTTGAGCCCTCAGAAGCATGTCTTTGTACTTTTTCATCCGGAGGACCTCATGCCAAACTGGGGCCCCATATAATATTATAGATAGTATTGATTGCAACATCACTATCCTCTTCTGGGATCCGGGCCCCCCTATATTTAGCATTAGTTTATTCAGCGTTTTGAAGTCCTCTCCTCCGCCTTTCGACATGCTTCTATCACATTTTGTCCAAATGTCAATCTGTCGTTAGAAGTAATGCCTAAATACCTTACTGTTCGTTGGGGTCATATTTCGGAGCCTTTAGTAAAAGGGCTAGGACAGTTCTGGCCATTTGGTGGAGGCGCCCCATGTTATTTCTTATGGGAAAACGAATAAAATCGCTAAGGTCCATTCTGGTCATTTTTGTCTCGTTTTGTGGTGGAGGCGCGACCGCTCGTCGGATCTTGACGTGTGAGAACTCGTTGGAAAGGGGAGGGGGTAACGAATATGCTAACACAAAAAACAATCACAAAGACATTGTCAAAACGGCATTACAGCATATCTCCGTTGTTATTGATCCGAGTAGTAACGTGTAAGAGGTTAAACGAAAGAGGAGGGCTTAAGGATTATGTTAACACAAATCACAAACGCAAAGACGTTGTCAAAACGGCATTATCACATATCTCCGTTATTATTGGTCCGATTTTAATGAGTAAAACATTAAATGAAAGAGAAAATAGGGAGCATGAAAAGGCGATTTGTTTGACGATTTGATGAACTGTGATAGACGAAATCTAATCCCCCCCATTAATTTGACACCTCAGACGTTAAAATAAGTCCAATAGCATATGTAAAGAAAAGCTCTATGGTCAACCAAAGGAGGCAGTGGTACACATATGTAACCAAAGTGGGTGAACAGGGAATGTATGGAATGGCTGTAAAGGCCATACATATAATAAAAAAGGGAGAAGCCCCCGGAAACTATCAGAGTCATCGTTAACAACGAGATAAATAAGAAAGATGTGCGAAAAGCTCTCGAATTTGTGGGGAGAAAAGAAAATATAGTATGGGAAATAGTTATTAGAGGGAAGGAGATGGATAAAGGGGAGAGGCATCAGCAGGAAGAAGCCCTCCTAATCAAAACGGGGGAGAAATCATACACTGATGTATTAAAAGAGATGAATCAGAAAATTGATATGGGGAAGATTGGCTTAAAAGTAAATAGGCTAAGAAACAGAAGCGGAGACATCCTCGTAAAACTAAAGGGGAAGGGAGCAGCCGAGAAACTGAAGAAGGAGATGGACAGTAAAATAACGGGAATAAGCATGGCTGTTCGGAAGAAAGAAAATTATTTTTCCATCACGGCAATAGACCCAGGGTTTACAGAAGAACAATTAATAAGCGCGATAACAACATATGCCGGTATCCCCGAGGACTAAATAGATGTCAAAACGCTACGTATGAATATGCATGGGAACAGGTGGCGACCATAACCGTACGCCCCTCAAAAGCAGAAGAGCTACGGAGATATAGAACAATAGTAATAAATTTTATTTATATACAATTTAATTCCACATATAATTTTAAAATTTTTAGTGTGTTGTGTATTGTCCAGCATACCATTTTATTCTTTTATTTATTTATTTACCAATTTATTCATTTTATATTTACAGCTGTATTATATTTATATTTTTTGTGTTCAATATATATAAACGGATATGGGTCAACTCTCTAGGGAACTGAACCAAAAATGAACCTCAAGGATCAACCTGGTATAAGGGTAATGCAGGTGAACGTGGGTCGCGCAAAACGCGCACACGATCTGGTCCACGCGAAAGCCTGCACGCTAAAAATAGACTTACTCATCGTCCCGGAACCTAACAAAAAAATAACCTCGGACGGTGGCTGGATGCAGGATACGAACAAAAACGTGGCGGTGCTCTTCAGAAATATAGATATTGGAGTGCGTGTCATAGTCAAGGGCGGAAATTATATCCTCATTAAGATGAAGGATTTTTGTCTCCTGGCATGCTACATATCTCCAAACATACCCATCAGAGAATACAAACAAAAAGTAGATAAAATAATGAGCATCGCTTCAAGAGAGAAGCAAGTAATGATTGTGGGGGACATCAACGCAAAATCTAGGCCATGGGGCTCTCCCATGAATGATGAGAAGGGAGAGTTCTGGAATGAATGGATAGCCCAGGCTGACCTCCATGTACTCAATAACAAAAAACCCACATTCATAAGAGGGGCCAGCAAATCGCATATTGATGTAACCATTGCAACCGAAAGGCTATCCAGACGCATAAAAAATTGGGATGTACTCGACCGACAGTTATTCACCTACCACTGTTACATAACTTACGAGGTGATGGTTAAAGGGAGTGTTCTAAGAAAACCGATAGGTCGAAGAGAGAAAACATTAAACAAAAACAGGTACCTATCGGAGATTAAAAACATCGACGAAGACACAGATCTCGGCCAACTCAGGAAGACACTCGTTAACACCGTTGAGTTGGTCACAGAGAAGACAAAAAAGAACGAAAGAACCCCCTATTTGGTAGACGGATGAGATAAGAGAACTCCGGGAAATGTGCCTCCGAGCTCGGAGGAATTACACAAGAAGCCACGGCAACCCCGAGCTCAATGAGATATATAAAACAGCGAAGAGGAAACTAAATAAAAAAATAAAGAAAGAGAAAAAGGAAAGGTGGCAGAATCTGATAGATGCGCTAGAAAATGTTATATGGGGAGACGCACACAAAATAACAATGAAGTCTCACAAAATGATCGCCCCATACAGACTGGACGAAGACCAGCGGCGTGAATCTGCGGAACTTCTCTTTCCTGCCAAGGAGGAGCAAGCTTTCCTGAAGATTTTCCCCACGGTAGTGGAGGAGTTTACGGAAGAAGAAATAAAAGCCGCTGGTCAGGAAATTAAATCGGGAAAAGCTCCCGGCCCCGATGGTCTGCCACCTAAGGCACTGAAGATAATAGCAACAGAGAAACCAGGTTTGATCAGAAGAGTATTTAACAATCTACTGCGGAACCAAGAGTTTCCCAGGGAATTAAAAGAAGCAAATCTGGTATTGCTACTCAAGCCTGGCAAACCTCCCGACTCGGCATCCTCTTACAGGAAGGTCGATCAGCAGTAATCCAACGAGGAGGTGAGTTTAGTTGATAGGCGGCTCGGTACGGTTAGGCGTAGAGAGTTGAATCCAACACACCTGAGACACCTTCCCAGAAGTCTTTAGAAGATTCTCACCTCCCAAAAAAATTCCAATAGCAACGAAGATACGATACAGTGCGGTTTTGGATACGATACAGTGCGGTTTTGGCACTGTTGACATGTTTGTTTTTTCTGTAGTCAATCTCCATTCATTCGATATCTATTATACTAAAATCTGGTCAATTGCAACGAAGATACGATATAGTGCTCTTTTTGCAATATCTATGTGTTTGTTTTTTTGTATCAACATATTCATTACCCCTTCTCTTTCATTTAATGTTTTACTTACTAAAATCAGACCAATAGCGCGGAGATATGTGATAATGCCGTTTTGACAACGTCTTTGCGTTTGTGATTTGTGTTATTATAATTCTTAGGCCCTTCTCTTTCGTTTAACCTTACATGTTACTAGTAGGACCAATAACAACGGAGATATGCTGTAATGCCGTTTTGACAATATCTTTGTGATTGTTTTTTGTGTTAGCATATTCGTTACCCCCTCCCCTTTCCAACGAGTTCTCTCACGTCAAGATCCGACGAGCGGTCGCGCCTCCACCACAAAACGAGACAAAAATGACCAGAATGGACCTTAGCGATTTTATTCGTTTTCCCATAAGAACTAACATGGGACGCCTCCACCAAATGGCCGAACTGTCCTAGCCCTTTTACTGCCTTGATATCTGAAGACTGTATCACCTCTTTTTTTTGGTCCCCTCAAGATTATTATTTCTGTCTTGTCTACTGCTAATTGTACATCGTTTTTCTCTATCCACGCCGCCGTCCTCTCTACCGCTTTATTTACTTTTTCCGTTATACCCCGATTCATATCTTCTACCACCAGTAAGGCTAGATGGTCCGCCTTCGCTAACTCCTGTCCTCTTTTGAATTTCTAGTACCCCATTATATAATATATTCCAAAGTAAGGGTCCCAGGACCGACCCCTGGAGTACTCCCGAGGTTATTTGTTTCTTTTTCTTCTTCGATATTCTTACGGATGGTTCAGATAGATAGTCCTTTATTATGTTGGACACATATTCCGGAGCCCCACATGCGATTATTCGGTCCATTATGAGGCCCCAGTTTACTGAATTAAAAGCGTTTTTTATGTCCAACAGAATAATTGTTTATTTTATTGCTTGCCTAGCCGCATCCCTTATTCAGGTAGCGGCATCGATTGCCGACCTACCTTTCCTAAATCCATATTGTTGACTAGATAAAACTCTCTCATCTTCCAACGTGCCTTCCAATTTCTTCTTGATAAGTCTTTCATAAAAAATTCACAAGGAAAAGTTTTCCTGTGGTTGGTTGTATACCATGTAATACAAAAAACAGTAAAATTCTGTATAAAAGGTATATTTAAAAACCCTCAAAAGGGCCACATCAAAATCACATAACCAGTTTTCGACTGGTCTACCAGTCATCATCAGTGCTTACGTGCAATGTACATGCTAGCGACCAAGATAGTATTTAACAAAAATATGTGGGTTAAAGCCCAGTAAAAGAAGTCCGTCAAGGAAACATTGGTTTAAAAAGCTACATTAAGTATGGATGTTTAAAATATTTAGCTAATCTGCCCCAGGTAACATCTGAGCTCTGGATTTGACTTGTTTACATGTTGAAAGTATGACGCCAAGTGAACATGTAGTTATGTGATTTTGATGTGGCCCTTTTGAAGGTTTTTAAATATACCTTTTATACAGGATTTTACTGTTTTTTCTTTCACAAAACTTACCAAGGCAGTCCAGGAGGCATATTGGCCGATAAAAAGTTGGAGAATCAGGGACTTTCCCAGGCTTTAGGAGTAGAACCAAGTTCGCTTCCTTTAAGTCCCTAGGTTTCTCCGTTGCTATGATCTTTATTGCCTCTGGTGGCAGCCCGTCAGGGCCGGGATCTTTTCCTGTCTTCAATTCCTGACCAGCGGCTTTAGTTCTCTTCCGTGAACTCCTCGGCTAAGGTTGGAAATACCTTAACCCGCGAGTAGTCGCGCAGTGAGGTAGAATCTCAATTTTTATCCTTTTTCGCGATAACTTGATGAAAAATTTTGCAATTTTGAAAAAATTTCGTAAGTGCCTCGAGGAAGGGTGTAGTAATGCGTAGGAATTCTTTTCTTCTTCTTCTTTTTGTGGAATTTATGGCTTTGGGGAGAGCCAATTAGCTTTAACCCGCGAGTAGTCGCGCCGTTAGATAGAATCTCACATTTCATCTTTTTTCGTAATACAGTAAAACCTGTCAGTAACGGCCACTAAAAATGAAAGGACTATTGGCCGATATAGAAAGGTGGCCGCTATTGCCAGTTTTTGTAGTCTACATATAATTGGTTTGGGAAATTTTTAAACTGGCAGTTAGGACAGGTGGCTGATGTTGGCAGGTGGCCGTTAACATAGGTTTTACTGTACAGTAAAATTTATCAGTAACGGCCACTAAAAATGAAAGAACTATTGGCCGATATAGAAAGGTTGACGATATTGCCAGTTTTTGTAGTCTACATATAATTGGTTTGGGAAATTTTTAAACTGGTCGTTAGGACAGGTGGCCGATGTTGGCAGGTGGCCATTAACACAGGTTTTTTTAATAAAATTGTTTATATTTTATATTTTCAGTATAAAAAGTAGATAAAAATAGTACAAAATAAAAATTTGTTGTAAATTCTTATTTTGAAATAGAATCTCACACGCGACTATCTACGTTACAGAAGTGAGCGCGACTACTCCCGGGTTAATAAAATTAAGTGGTTCTTTAGTTGGGAAAAATAATTCAGCTGATTCCATCCGCTGGTCTTTGTCGAGTCTATTTTGGGCCATTATCTTCAGGGTTTTCATTGTAATCCTGTATGCGTCGCTCCATATATCCTCGTCCAGTACTTTTATCAGAGTCTGCTACTTTTTCTTTTTCTCCCCTTTAATTTTATTATTTAACATTTTCTTTAAGCCTTTATATATTTCTTTGAGCTCGAGATTTCCCTGGCTTCTCGTGTAATTCCTTCGAGCTCTGAGGCATCTCTCCCGTAAACCTTCTATCTTATCCGTCGTCCGTCCATCAGTAGCGGATTTTTTATAGTTTATTTTCTTAAACGTGGCCTATATTGCTGCCTTTTGTAAAGCACTTCTCAGTTGGCTAAGGTCAAAAATCTCTTTTCGTTTATTTTTCTGACCTCCGATAGGTACTTGCTTTTATTGAAGTAAGATTCTATGTGAACTGTCGTCCGTTTTATTTCCCCTTTAACTTTGATCTCATATTGTATATAACGGTGGTAGGTAAATAATTGATCGTCAAGGACGTCCCATCCTTGTACATTTCTGGATAACCCTTCACTTGCGAACGTGGCGTCGATATGTGATTGGCTGGCCCCCTTGCGAATGTAGGTTTGTCGTTGTTTAATACTTGGAGACCAGCCTGGGCTATCCATTCATTCCATAGTTCCCCCTTTTTGTCGTTTATGGGGAACCCATAATCCGGAATTCGCATTGATGTCCCCGGCGATCAATATTTCTTTTTCTCTTATAGCGGTGCTCATTATTTCATTAACGATGGCTTTGTATCATGTCATAGGGATGTTCGGAGATATGTAGCATGCCAGGAGGCTGAAACCCTTCAACCTGATGAGGATATGATTTCCTCCCTGAGAATGCTCTGCACTCTTATATCCCTATTTCTAATGAACACCGCCACGTTCTTTCCATTATTTTGAACCCAACCACCGTCCGACGTAATCTTTATGTTTGTTTTGGGGACGATGAGCAGGTCTATGTCTAGCCTGCAGGATTTTGCATGAACAACGTCGTCCGCTCTGCGCGGTCGACTTTGGTTCTGTTCCCTGAGGTTGTATCTGCAACTGATTCGTGTCTTTTCACTGAATTAAAATTTCTACAAACTAAAATAAATCTTCTTCTTGATGTGCCTATCCGTGACGAATGTTGGCGATCATCATGGCAATCTTCAATTTATATGCAGCAACGCGGAAAAGCTGCACAGATGTTGTGTTGAACCAGGTTCTGAGGTTCTTTAACCAGGATGTTCTTCTTCTACCTGGACCTCACTTTCCAAATATTTTTCTTTGCAGGATGGCGTGTAGGAGGGCATATCTGGATTCATTTCGCATAGTGTGTCCAAAGTATTCCAACTTACGAGATTTGATGGTGGCTAGTACTTCTCGGTTCTTCCCCATTCTTCTAAGTACCTCCTCATTTGTGACCCGATCAGTCCATGGGATTTTAAGAATTCTTACAATTCTTCAACACCATAAAAAAGAACAGAGAAAACGTAGCATCTCAGCATTCTTACTATTATACGAAGAGAAAGGTTGTGGCTCTTGAAAAAGGCTCCATACGGTTGAACATTGATCTAGCTTTTCCCACGCGCGCTCTTATCTCTTGGTTGTTGGTCAATTCTTCATTTATTATGGTGCCGAGGTAGTTGTAGTGCCTCACTCTTTCTACATGGATTTGGTTGATGTAGTGTTGACCTTCTGTTACCTTTTACTTGCTTACGATTATAAGCTTTGTCTTTTTTACGTTTATATTGAGTCCATGTTGTTGAGTGTAATACGTGATTTTGTTCATGAGGACTTGTAGGTCTTCAAGGTTGTCCGCAAATACTATGGTGCCGTCTGCAGACCTGATGTTATTTAGCCGGTACCCGTTTAGTAGAATACCTTTTTCAGTTTCGTGCAAAGCTTTGATAAATATTCTTTCAGAGTAAAGATTGAAAGTTAGGGGGGACAAAATGCAGCCTTGCCTCACTCCACGCATGATTTTTACATATTCGGTGTGTTCACCGTCAACTCTGAGGTGTGCAGTTTAATTCCAGTAAAGGTTTCTAAATATTTTCAGATCTTGGTTGTTAATTCCTGCTTCTTTTAGTATTTCCATCATCTTTGCGTGTTGTACTCTATCAAACGCTTTCTCGTAATCAACCAGAAATGCGTATACGTCGCAATTGACGTCTCTACATGTCTGGAATAAGACTTGTATTGAAAACAAAGCATTTATGAATCCGAACTGGTTAGACGAAATTTGACTTTCACATAGCTTGTAAATTCTCGTATGAATTATCCTTAGGAACAATTTTAGGAGATGACTCATCAGGCTTATCGTAGGATATTCTTCGCATTTTTCGGCTCCTGTTTTTTTTTTGAAGTGCAATAAACTCAGACTTTAGCCATTCTGTTGGTATTTCTCCAGAGTTTTATATGTTGTTGAATATCTGTGTGATTATTGCTATTGATTCGTTGTCCATTAGTTTGAGTAGTTCTGCTTGTATATTATTGGGTCCTGCTGCTTTGCCATCCTTTAGCTGTGTTATGGCAGAATAAACTTTCTGCTGTAATATTATTGGTCCATCATTTACCTCTACTTCCAACTCAAAGGTGTTATCTCTTTGGTCTTCAAATAGCTTTTCTAAATATTCTTTCCACGTTGTAATTTTAGTCTGTTTTTCTATAATGATGTTTCCGCCAGAATCAGTTAGATTGCCTTTCTGTCTCCGCCTTAGTCCACCTGTGAGTTCTATGTACATTGTGAGTATAGTACTTTGACTGTAGAGTCTCATTTTCTTGGCATCTCTCCATTGCTTCTTTCTCTTTCGCTTCTCTAATTTTCCTTCTTGTTGATATATTGATTGTTTTATATGTGTCGGGGTAATTTTTGACATTTCTTCTTTTGTCCATTCATCTCAGGATCTCATCTGTCATCCATGATTTCCTCTTGGGTAATTTATCTGCCTTTAAGCGTTTATCCTTTACATTTTGAACTATTTCGGTCATCTGTTTGATCATTTGTTCTTCTTTCGATTCGTCTCTAATTGCAGTCACTTGCTCGCTTAACGTGGCTTGAACCCTCATTTTCGTGTCAGGATCTTTTAGCATACGTAGGTCGTATGACTGTGATTTTCTGCACTATTTTGAGTTTGACGCCAAATACTCCCACTAGTGAAACGTGGTCCGTCTCTAAGTCTGCTCCAGGATAAGTCTTGACAGATGTAAAACTGTTTCTGAATCTTTTGTTTACTAAAGTATAATCTATTTGATTTCTAATAATTCTCCCTGGTTTGTCTTGAGGGGATTTCCAAGTGCAGAGCTTTCGAGGTGGTAATTGGAAAAATGTGTTGGTGACAACGAGTTTTGAGTCTTCTGCGAATTTTTCTAGGAGGTTTCCTCTATTGTTTCTGACTCCAAGTCCATGTGCGCCAATGTACTGCGTCCTATCTCCAGCTCCAATCTTGGCATTAAAGTCTCCCATAATGATAAGAACTTCCTGTCGTGGAATTTTCTGTATAATTTTGTTGACTTTCTCATAAAACTCAATAGTTTCTTCCTCCTCTTTTTCTGCAGTGGGAGCATATACCTGAATGATATTTATATTGATATTTATATTATATATAAAATAAATAAATAGGTAAAATAGTTAAAATTTGTATAAATAAAATAATTCCATAAATAAAATATGTAAATAGGTAGGAAGAGCTAATAAAATGAAATAAATAAAATAAATAAATAAAATATATAAATAAAATGTGTATAGATAAAATAATTGGGTGTTTGATTCTTCATATAGTCTATTGTCGGCGAAACTCTGTAAGAGGTGGCTTTCTGTTTCACTGGTGGGCTGTATAGGGGCCCACTCCCGTTCTCCAGAAAGCCACTTCTCACCTTTTCACTTTTCTTTCTCTTTTTCTTCTTATTACGCACCTTTCTGCAGTTCCCCATCTCCTCCCCTGCCGTACACCCACGCACTAGAGACACGTCCTGTGTACCTCTTCGTTACAGGTTAGACAGTATGCCGCGCTGCTACACTGCACCGCCAGTTTAAAAGCAGTTGTAGCAGCACGCTGCCCTGCTCTCTCCCTTACATTCATAGGCGTTGTGTCCATAGTGAAGATATTTGTAACACATTGTGGGGGTGTATCTTTCCATTATAGGGCATGACATCCTGCCTATCACTATCGCATTATATTTGCCTAGTTCCTCCGCTTTTGTAGGGCGCACGGCTATGGTGGCAACCTGCTCCTCGTATCTATTTGTCCTTAGCATTTTATACTAACCTCGCCTTAAGGTATTCCCGTATAGGCCTTAATGGCATTGTGCAGTATTTCCTCTGTGATCCCTGGATCCAGTCCAGTTATCGTGAAATTATCCTCCTTCCTCCTAATTGCTATGTTTATGCCGGACATCCTTGTATCCATTTCCTTCCTTAGCTTTTCAGCAGCTCTTTTCCCCTTTAATTTTACGAGGATGTCCCTTCTTCTCTTTTCTTCATCCTGTCTACTTTAATTCCTATTTTCCCTATATATATATATATATATATATATATATATATATATATATATATATATATATATATATATATATATATATATATATACAGTATGTCCCTGTAAGTTATATCCGTATGGAAAACTTTTTTATTATTAATTTTACGAAAAAAAGTTATTGTTTATAAAAAGCTCTGCATGGTCCAAAACCTAAGATTTAACCATCAAATATCAAATTTTTTGAATCTTATACGCGGCATGTCAAAAAGTTGAATTTCACTAAAGAGTAAAGTAGCTTTATTTTTTACAATATTGAAAATTGCTATTAAGAAAAGTTGTTTGGAATTAAAAACTGTATTCTAGTATGCAATTACATCCTTGTAATTGAAAATTTTTATTTTGAAAAATTATGGATAACTAACATTATTTTCAGTTATTTTAATTCAGATAACGATTAGATTCAGATTATTTTCAGATTATTTAGATTCAGATTATTTTCAGATAACTTTTATTATTAATTTTACGAAAAAAAGTGATTTTTAATAAAAAGTTCTGCATGGTCTAAAATCTAAAATACAACCATCTTTTGTTAAATTTTATCAATTTTATACGAGGTATGTCAAAAAATATGATTTTCGCTCAAGAGTAAAATACGTTTATTTTTCACAATATCGAAAATTGTTATTTTGAAAAGTTATTTAGAATTAAAAACTATATTTCAGTATGTAATTACATCCTTCTAATTGAAATATTCTGAACCATAAAGGTACTTTACTTTTGATCTAAATTTATCTTTTTTGACATACCTCGTATAAAATTGATAAAATAAGATGGTTGTATTTTAAGTTTTATATCATCCAGAATTTGTTATTAAGAATCACTTTTTTTCGTAAAATTAATAATAAAAGAGTTATCAGAATTGAAATTGAAAAAATAATGATAGTTATCCATAATTTCTCAAAAAATATATTTTTTCAATTAGAAGGATGTAATTGCATATTAGAATATAGTTTTTAATTCCAAACAACTTTTCATAATAGCAATTTCCAATATTACGAAAAATAAAGCTACTTTACTCTTGAGTAAAATTCAAGCTTTTTGACATACCTCGTAAAATATTCAAAAACTTTGATATTTGATGGTTAAATCTTAGGTTTTGGACCACGCAGAGCTTTTTATAAAGAATAACTTTTTTTCGTAAAATTAATAATAAAAAAGTTTTCCATATGGATACAACTTACAGGGACATACTGTATATATATAAATAAGCAAAATCATTGGCTAATACTCGTAAAGTGAATGTGAATTTAGTTGGAAATATATAAAATGATGAAGGGTAATCATTCCACACATTTCTGTGCAACTATATACACCGGTGTTTCGGCCTATTTGGGCCTCGTCAGTATAGTGTAGCAAGTTAAAAAAGTTGTTTGTTAACTTGTAAAAGGATTACTGCAGGAGCAAGGTTACCATTTTTGGTCAGATTGTTAGAAGATCCGCAGTCGCAAGGCTACAACTAACATTGCCAAGGAGGTAAGGCTACCTGAGGAAATGAAAAGCCATAACATTATTAAATAAAATGATGTTGGATAATCGAGTATTTAATCTTATTTAATCTTATTTATTTTTATATTTGTACTCGATTATCCAACATCATTTTATATATATATATATATATATATATATATATATATATATTATATATTATATATATATATATATATATATATATATATATATATATATATATATATATATATATATTATATATATATATATATATATATATATATATATATATATATATATATATATATATATATATATATATATATATATATATATATATATATATATATATATATATATATACATATATACAGCGTGTCTACTTAGGTTGGAAACATATGGGAAACTTTTTTATTATTGATTTTACGCAAAAAAGTTATTCTTTATAAACAGTTCTGCATGCCCCAAAACCTAAGATTCAAGTATCAGATATCAAATTTTCTCAATATTATACGAGGTACGTCAAAAAATATGAATTTAGGTCAAGGGTAAAGTACCTTTATTTCTCTCAATATCGAAAATTATTATGATAAAAAGTTGTTTTGAATTAAAAACTCCGGAGATCCGGTCCTGGAAATCAAAAGTGAACAACGTGAAAAATTTAGGTCTCATAAAAATCAAAAATTAAGTGGTATAAACAAATAATAAAATATTAAAAGTAAGATTAATAGTTAAAGGAAAGTGCAGTGTACGACACAACGCAAAAGCCTTCAGAAAAACTGTAAGTTAATGCATACCTAGATTAATATTCATAAAATCAAAAATCCAGTACCTAATATTTAAGCATATTATAATCAAAAACTAAATAAAATAAACCAGGAACAAAAAACTTGTCGAGAATAGATTAAGACCAGCCGTTTAGCAAAATTAAATATAAAAGTCAGGGACGGCTTTGGAAAATATAATCAGGTGGAAGATAAATTAAATTAAAGTAGGTAGGTAGTGTTTTTCTCTGAACGGATAGGGTGGAAGACACTGCCTGACGCCAACTTTAAACAAAATAAGGTTACGGGTATAATCCCACTCGAATGAAAAATAAAAGGAGCAAACCGGAGCATGATAATTCGTTTGACAAAGAGGAAGCATTTAAGAAAAGTAAGTCAACAATAAGAACACCACCCCAAAAAGACGATAAGGAAAAGCAAGAAATGGATGAAATAAAGAACATATTAGCAGAACTGAAGCAGGAGATTAAAACAGAAATAAATAACTTAAAAACAGAAATGAAGGAAGAAAATAAGAAGACCAGAAGTGATATAAAAGAACTAAAAGAAGAAATAAAACAAAATAATGAAGAAATAAATATTATAAAACTAGAAATCCAAAAAATGAAAAATGAATGGACTAAGGAAAGACAAGATTTGATAGAAGAAAATGAATTGTTTAAAAAAGAAAATAAAAAGATAACAGAAGATATAAAAGAACTCCAACGAACAATAGAAATAATGGACAAAGAGAAAAGGAAAAATAATTTAATTATTAGTGGGTTAGAAATTGATACTAACGATTCAGCAACACTGAAAGAAAGAGCAACAAATATGATTGGAAAACATTTAGGTGTAAATATTAATATTAAAAGAGCATGTAAGATTGGAATAAGAACATGCTTAATACAACTAGGAAACGAAACAGAAAAAACAGCCATTCTACGAAATAGGAACAAACTAAAGAATGTTGAACCCAAGAAAATATGGATAACAGAGGACCTTACAAAAAAAGAGAGAGAAAAAATGAAATCTCTAAGAGACAAAGCAAGGGAAATGAGAGATAAAGGAAAAACAGTGAAAATTGGGTACAACAAAATTACAGTGGATGGTAAGGAATGGAGATGGAACTACAATGAGGAAAAGGTAGTGGAGGTAGCGAGTCCAAAAAACTAGCAGAGCGACAGAGAAGAGACGAAGTAGATGCCAGACAAGGATCAGAAAACAAGGAAATTACGAATACACTGGACAATGAAAATAAAAGTATAGACTCGATTAGTGATAAGATTAGGTTTAGGAGTTCAAATGTTAAACATAATAATAGAAATAGGATGGGTGGTGGAAATATTGGTAGTATAGGTAGTATAAATAGTAGTAGTAGTAGTAATAACAATAATGGAAAATCAAATACTAGTTTTGTAAATGAAGAATCAGAACAAATAGGAATAGCAACATGGAACGTGACCTCTCTAAATGGAAAGGAAATAGAAATAACTGAAGAAATGGAAAAAATGGGTATCCAAATAATGGGAATAAGTGAAACAAAAAAAGTAGGAGGAGGGCACATAAATCTAAATGAGGAATATAGTCTTTATTATTCAGGAGTACCGCAGGGACAAAGAGCAAAGTAAGGAGTTGGTATAATAGTAAATAAGAGACTAGAACCAAGAATAACACACTATGAAACATTATCATCTAGAATTATAACAATCCAAATGGACCTAAAAGACAAAATAGGATTCATACAATTATATGGACCACCTGAAGGCAGAGATGAAGAAACGATGACAGAATTCTACAATGAACTCCAAAGAGCACTAGACAAATTAAGAGAATCGAGAGAGAAAATCATAATTTTAGGAGATTGGAATTCAAGAGTGGGCAAGGATGTCAACAAAGGATTAGGATGCATTGGAAAATACGGAGAGGAATGTTTGAACAGGAATGGAAGAATGGAAAGTATGGAAAGAATACTATGAAAACAAATTTAGAAATGCAAAAATAGATGATAGAAATGAAACATATCAAGATAACGAGAACAAAGAATTAGAGCAAATTAATAGAGAAGAAGTAATATTGGAAGTATCAAACGTAAAAATAGGTAAAGCTGGAGGGGATGATGACATAGACCCGGAAATGGTCAAGTACATGGGAGAAGAAGGGATAAAGTGGTTGTTGAAAATATACAAAGAGGCATGGGAAAAGCAGCAAATCCCAAAAGACTGGCAAAGTAACCTTATAGTGCCAATATACAAAAAGGGAGAACACGTCAACTGCGAAAATTATAGAGCAATATGTTTATCATCGGTATGTTTTAAAATATACACGAAAATAGTAGAGAAGAGGCTAAGACAAGAGGTAGAAAAAGAACTGGGAGAAGAACAAGCAGCGTTTAGACCAGAAAGACAGACAAACGATAACATTTACATCATTAGAAATATAATAGAAAGACAAATTATATGGAAATGCTTGCAGAACATGAAAGTACCAAGTACACTGATAAAAATAATTGAAAATATATACGGAGTAGTAAAAGGACGTGTACAGATAGCAGGAGAAAGATCTGAAGAATTCAATTGGGAAAGAGGTATCAAGCAAGGAGACAGCCTTAGTCCGCTACTATTCATAATAGTCATGAATGAATTGACTAGAAATACTGGAGAAAGAACGAACCAAATACAGACAACAATAGGATACCAAAGATTACAGCCAATAAAAATAGAAGCCCTATTGTATGCGGATGACATAGTCCTTATAGCAGATTCCGTGACAAAAATGCAAAAACTCAGAGTTGTCGTATGTGTAATAAATAAAAACGAAGTTGGTATCAATAAATTTGAGAAAAATTTGGAAATTTTTTTTTTCCAATTAGAAGCATGTAATTATATATTTGATCTTAGTTTTTATTTCCAAACAACTTTTCCTGATAAGAATTTTCGATATTGAGAGAAATAAAGGTACTTTACTCTTGAACGAAGTTTATATTTTTTGACATACCTCGTATAATATTGACAAAATTTGATATCTGGTGATTGAACATTAGGTTTTAGAGCATGCAGAACTTTTTTAAAGAATAACTTTTTTTTCGTAAAATGAATAACAAAAAAGTTTCCCATATGTTTCCAACTTAAGTAGACACGCTGTACATATATATATATATATATATATATATATATATATATATATATATATATATATATATATATATATATATATATATATATATATATGTATATATATATATATATATATATATATATTAATTAAACGAAAAGATTTCTCTGGTATACAGAAGAAATCTTTTCCGTAGCGGACGCGAAAATGTAAATTTCAAAGTCTTCATAAAAGACGATGAACGACAAAAGACACCTCTTTGTGTCACAGATTTGTCTACAAAGCCACGTTATTCGCTACACATTCGTCAATAACGGAGAAGAACCGTGATATGAAAGGAAACGGCAATTGCATTTTATTTCACCTCGACCACCACCGATATTCTACACGACGTGTTTCGAGCTCATGTCAAGCTCTCGTCAGGAACATCTAGGTGGATGGTCGAGGTGTAAGAAAATGCTTTTGGCCTTTCTGGTAATAATAAAATAACCAGACTTCAGTACACTTGGTACGACATCTATATTAATTAAACGAAAAGATTTCTCTGGTATACAGAAGAAATCTTTTCCGTAGCGGACGCGAAAATGTAAATTTCAAAGTCTTCATAAAAGACGATGAACGACAAAAGACACCTCTTTGTGTCACAGATTTGTCTACAAAGCCACGTTATTCGAAACACATTTAATATAATATACACATTTAATGAAAGGAAACGGCAATTGCATTTTATTTCACCTCGACCACCACCGATATTCTACACGACGTGTTTCGAGCTCAATGTGTAGCGAATAACGTGGCTTTGTAGACAAATCTGTGACACAAAGAGGTGTCTTTTGTCGTTCATCGTCTTTTATGAAGACTTTGAAATTTACATTTTCGCGTCCGCTACGGAAAAGATTTCTTCTGTATACCAGAGAAATCTTTTCGTTTAATTAATATAGATGTCGTACCAAGTGTACTGAAGTCTGGTTATTTTATTATTACCAGAAAGGCCAAAAGCATTTTCTTACACCTCGACCATCCACCTAGATGTTCCTGACGAGAGCTTGACATGAGCTCGAAACACGTCGTGTAGAATATCGGTGGTGGTCGAGGTGAAATAAAATGCAATTGCCGTTTCCTTTCATATATATATATATATATATATATATATATATATATATATATATATACATATATATATATATATATACATATATATATGTATATTTATATATATATATATATATATATATATATATATATATATATATATATATATATATATATATATATATATATATATATATATATTAAGCGAGTCTTCTACAGCTGTCGCCGCTTCTCGCATCCTAATTTCCAGCGTTTTCTGTTGAAGCAATCTTCCGTTTTTAGGTCTCTGGCGGTCATTGCATCTTCGACATCTTCTCTCCAGGATCGTCTTGGTCTACCTCCTTTTCTTCTAGTGGGTGGAGCCCATTTTTCTATTTTTTCGGCCATCTATTTTCGGACATTCTCTGAAGGTGTCCATACCAGTTAAGTCTTTTTGCTTCGATTGTGTCTATTATACCTAGATCAATTTCCATTTCTCTCCTAATATCTTCGTTTCTCACCCAAAAATAAAACAAATTTTGTTTTATTTCTTCTTTATCCGCCTCATTGAACAGAAGAGCTGACAAGACGCTCTCTTCTGTGTCTTGCCACTCTGCATTCCTTTGCCCGTCTTTTTCCCTTTCGGCTTCTGTTTCCTCCTCTTCTACTATTTGCACCGAAGAATCATCCTCCCCTATATCTCGTTCTTCTTTCTCTGCTTCTCTGTTGATTTCCTTTACCATATCATCCCCTACCAGTGTCGAGTGTTTTGTAGTACACGACCTGTTCATCGTTGTCTGCCTATTGTGTCACTCCAACATTTCTTCTTCGAATCTTCTTTGTTCCTCCTCTTCTGATCTGCCGTCTTGTGGCCGTTCTTACCTATTCTCATTTTTCTTGGGTAATTCATCGTCCTTATTTCCTTGCCTATAGTCATCTTGATGTTTTCATATTTTTCATGTTTTCGTATTCCTTTTTTTATTTTTGTAGAGTCCATATGAGTCCCACGAGTCGGGACGTATTGCATGTCCGACACGGCAGGGCGCCCTTACCGCGCTAAGACTGTATTACTTCGGGAGGTCGTCATGTATCCCGAAAGGATCGTTTGCTATGTTCTAACCCTCGCATGTCTCATATCCTTGACACGATTCCTTCCACCGTGATGGGGATGATTTTATTGAGTTTTACTCCTCTAAAAAGTATAGTATCCTGGATGATAGAGATCTTTAATTTTGTTATAAGGAATTGTATCACTTTTTCTGGCTATAATTCTCAAGGTTCTCATTTGTGATATTCCAATTATTCTGCTTATTTCCGCTTTCTACGTAGGTATTTATATAATTATTGGTCTTATATTGGCTATGTATTGGACTTGCTTATTACTTGTTCGATATTGGACTTACGTATTACTTGTTACGTATTACTAGTTCGATTATTTCGTCGTTAATTACTATCTAAATCGTTTAGTCCCCATTGCCATTATTATAAACAGTGACAAAATAAAAAAAAAATTATGTTTCAAATATAATTGTTCACAAATCAAATTCAAATTCATAGTTATCTTAAAGATAATCTGGAAGCCGATTTCTATAAAATTTTTATGAAGGCAATACTTTAAGTTGAAACATTTGTTAGTAAATTTATATCACATCATTCAGATAATAAGTAAAATATGAACCAATATTGCTGGAAAATTAACACAAACATAAAATCTTCGATACCACTAAACTTTCAACGTTCTTATTGGGATAATGTTGGCTGCTGTTAGAGCTTGTGTTTCAATTCATAGTGCCGACAAAGTGAGAAAACATAATAAGTTCTTGAATTCTGTGTGTGAATGGAGATTTTAATACGGATTTCTACTTTTTCGTCTGCACTTCAAGGATTAAGTGTACAGCCTGTTCCGTCTTTTTTGTAACCATTTTCTTCTTAGCATACCCATGTCTTTTCTTCCTGGTTGTTTGTAGTTACCTAAATGCTTGTTTGACTAATCTATTTTCGTACATTTTTTCAATGTATTCTCTACATTTTAAAGAATTCTTATTTATCCTTTCCTTCATTAATAATATGTTGAATTTGCTCCTTATGGCGTATTTTTTATGTGACTTCTCGTAGTGCAAACTTTTGTTCTTCTTAAAAATTTCAATATTGGAAAATTTACTGTGTTTTTATATTGACTGTTTTATTTTTAATTGCCCAATGTTCGAGCCATTTAAATATTGTGTTAATTGTTGTTTGTTTTGTGTTCAAAACCAAATTTATTGAGAGATTTAAAACGCCGAGTAACGAATATTTTTGTAATATAAACACAGCCAACCTTCGTCCACTTATCTGTTTGTTTTGATGATAATTACGTCGGATAAATCAGGTCATGCTAGGTCTGCAGATTTTTACCATATACCCTGCGAAGATTTTAACCGTTGTGTACCGAGAATTTTAGCTAGTAGTGTCGTGATAGATTTGTAGGCAGAAGTTAGATAGATACCGGATGAAGAGCGTCGGAAATTCTGCTTCTTCGGTAATAGCAGGGCCCCCGCAAGGCTGATTGGCGCCCGCGTGCGGGACATATTTAAGCGCCCTTTATCATATGTTGTTATTCGATTTTCATTTGTTTCCGAGATACGGGGTGTTAAAATTTTTCTTACAAACTGACGATTTATTTATTGCTCTAAAACCGGTTGAGGTGTGCAAATGAAATTTGGTTGGTTTTAAGACATAGTTGGTGCATATGTTTTGACACACAATTAATAATTTTATATTCACCATTGGCGCACGTACGGCTAATAGTCTAAAATTTTTGAAACAAAAAAATAGTACGTCACTGAGATATTTTAAATTAAAAACTATTTTTAATTCTCTGTTCAATTTCTGACAAACAGTCTATCTTCATGTTTGTTCATACGACGCTTTGTTTTCATGCAAAAAAAATATCTTAACGCTTACAAAGTATTCAAAATAAGTTTCTACACATTCATATAGAAACTTCGTCGAAAACTTTGTAAGCGTTAAGATGTTTTATTTTTTGCATGAAAACGAAGCGTCGCATGAGAAAAAGGGAAGATAGATTTTTTGTCACAAATTGAACGAGGAATTCAAGAAAAATTTTTAATTTGAAAGTTTTTCTCATTTTTATCTTTAAAAAATTTGAGATTATTACCCGTACGCGCGCCAATGGTGAATATAAAATTCTTAATTGTAAGTCAAAACAAACTATGTCTTAAAACCCACCAAATTTCATTTGCACACCTCAACCGGTTTTAGAGCAATAAATAAATCGTCAGTTTGCAAGAAAAATTCTAACACCCCGTATCTTGGAAACAAATGAAAATCGAATAACAACATATGAGTTACAATACAGTCTTAAAGTTTGGTGAGTTCCTCCCCACTCACCCTGTATAAAACTAATAAATATTTTTGAAAAAGTTAAACCCAGAATGAAAGACTACATTATTACTGGGGCCGAAAGTCCCTGAAAACTTCTATAATGTTTGTTTTAATAAATTACAGGGGTGAAAATAAAAGAGAAAATTTAGTGTGATTTTTAATAATTGCAAACATTCAGCAACGCCCTTTTCATTTATTAGAAATAATGTGACAAGTCTTTTATTATTAATAATTAGCCCTTTTCAGTTATTACAAATAATGTGATAATTCGTTTATTATTATTAATTAATTAATCAATAGCAATAAAACAGTTATCGCATTATTCGTAATAAATGAAAAGGGCGTTGGGTAACTGTAATTTGAGAAAAAAATTAAATTAAAAGGATGTAATTGCATATTAAAACATATTTTTTAATTAATTCCAAACAACCTTTCATAATAATAATTTTAAATACATATTGTGAAATATAATGTACTCTTGATCGAAATTCATATTTTTGATACTCAATAGTATAGTATAGTTGATCCAAAAGATGGCATAACCCAGACATCCAAAGTGAAAGTTATCCTTCAACACCAAATTGTTCTATATGGTCCACACAATGTCCAGAAAAAAGTCACACCATTTTGAGCGTCGGGTTTGGGGGGGGGGACAAATCGGTAAAATCGTAGTTTTTTAAGTTTTTCGCCAATATTCCTAAAACTATGCGGTTTAGCATGAACAACCCTCTATACAAAATTGTTCTACAATAAATTTGAAATAAAAAAGGCCTATGCATAATCTTTCTAAAATGAATGGTTCCAAAGTTACGGAGGTAGTATAGTATAACTGGTCCAAAAAAAGGCCTAACCCAAACATCCATAGTAAAACTTTTCCTCCAACACCAAAATGTTCTATATGGTCCACATATTGTTCAGTAAAAAGTTACACCATTTTGAGCGTCCGGTTTGGGAGGGAGATGGGAGAGAAGCCGGTAAATTAGTAGTTTTTTCAAGTTTTTCGTCAATATTTCTAAAATTATGCTTTATCGTAAACAATGTTATATACAAAAATATTTTACATGAAATTTAAAACAAAATATGTTCTATACATAATTGTTATAAAATAAACGGTTCCAGAGTTACGCAGGGTGAAAAGTCGAGGTTTTCGATACTTTTTATATTTTTTGGGCAATATTTATGATATAACTATACCAAAAACCCAGACATCCAAAGTGAAAGTTATCCTCCAACACCAAATTGTTCTATATGGTCCACATAATGTTCAGAAAAAAGTCACACCATTTTGAGCGTTGGGCTTGGGGGGGACAGGGGGGAGAAATCAGTAAATATAAAAAGTATCGAAAACCTCCACTTTTCACCCTCCGTAACTCTGGAACCGTTGATTTTATAGCAATTATGTATAGAACTTTTTTGTTTTAAATTTTATGTAGAACATTTTTCTATAGAACATTCCTTAGGCTAAAGCATAGTTTTAGAAATATTGACGAAAAACGTAAAAAAACTACTAATTTACCGACTTCTCCCCCATCTCCCCCCCAAACCGGACGCTCAAAATGGTGTAACCTTTTACTGAACAGTATGTAAACCATATAGAACAATTTGGTGTTGAAGGAAAACTTTTACTTTGGATGTCCGGGTTAGGCCTTTTTTTGGACCAATTATACTATACTACCTTCGTAACTTTGGAACCATTCATTTTAGAAGGGTTATGCATACGGCCTTTTTATTTCAAATTTAATGTAGAACAATTTTGTGTAGAAGGTTGTGCATGCTAAACCGCTTAGTTTTAGAAATATTGACGAAAAACGTAAAAAACTACGAATTTGCAGATTTCTCCCCCTCTCCCCCCCAAACCCGACGCTCAAAATGATGTGACTTTTTTCTGAACATTATGTGGACCATCTAGAACAATTTGGTGTTGGAAGATAACTTTCACTTTGGATGTCTGGGTTTGGATCTAACTATACCATACTATAAGATTGACACAATTTTATATTTGGTTGCATTTTAGTTTTCAGAATATGCCACTATGCAAAGCATTTCATGAAGAATAATTTTTTTCCGTAAAATTAATAATAAAAAAGTTTCCCATATGGTTCCAAGTTACGCAGACACAATGTCTTATTATTTTCTTTTTTTTTCAAAATAAATTGTAAATTGTGGATTTTATTAGAGGAAATACGATTATAACTATTTAAAATGAATTATTATTATTCTATGCAATGATTATGATACTTACCATTTTCACAATTAACTTAATTTTCAAACCACTTAAAATAACAACAAATAAAAAGGATTGTCCAATATTTTTTACACGAAAACAAAAGTTTAAAATCAGGGCATAACAAACCCGACGGATAGTGCAATAATAGTCGTAGGTAATTATTAAACCAATATAAAATAAAATTTTAAACCTTTCACTGCAGGAAACCACCCATTCACCAGTAACAGTAAAAATAATGTTTGTGCCTAATAGACGCATATACTAGTAGGGAAAAGATACTCAAGTCAAATATATAATCATAATTCATAGAGTATTTGTTTACTTAAGGGTAATTATCATAAATTGGAGTAAAAGATTAACTTTATACGAGTAAAACTGCTTGATCCAGCAAGTTGTGTTTTTGGAGTAAAACTGCTAGCGTTTTATGGGTGTTAATTATTTATGTTTCTACTCGTCAAGGAGTGTGATTTGATGTTTATTTCACTATTTTGAGTGTCGCTTTAGTTTACAGTTTACAACATAAAATCGATTGGATGGTATGCCAAGCGTAATTCAATCTACTTCAAAGATAAAAATTAGGAAGGAACAACAAAATGTAATATATTTTTGATGGAGTAAGTTCAACATTTCAGGACGGAAATAAATAGTTTTTCAGTAATAACACAAAATTTGATTTTGAGATTTCTCTAGCTGTTCATGAAATAATTAAAATTTTAAGTATATAAAAAATGATTATCTCATTTAAAATAAATATTTTTTATTTACCAAACCTTCGGTTTGGCGCCCCTTTGGGGTTACGCCCGCGTGCGCCGCACGCGTGGCACGCCCGGTTACGGGGGCCCTGGGTAATAGAAGTATTTAGATATCGGTTTATGAGCGTGGATGGTTTCGCGACGCCGGTAATATTTTTATGGAGTGTTGTAATAGAATGTGAATTGATAAGTCAAGATACGTGGTGATCGAGATTTTCCGAGCCGCGCAATAAAAAACACACATTTTAAATCCATGGCTGGCGTGAATATGTTGACATGTCTAAAAACATAGTTTTTCAGGGCATTGATTTTAATTTTTGACAATTCGGTGTAAAAAAGATTATTAACTTTTTTTTAGTTTAGTGTCGTAAATATAAGTAATTTTAGTCGATTTTTTCCAAATCTGGAAAAAAAGTGGCATTTATTTGGTTATTTTTATAGAAATCAGACTTGTCACATTGTTCACCTAGTACTTGTCAACTTATTCACCATAAGCAACTTGCTCTGATTCAAATAAATCTGATGAAATAGAGTAACTTTACAGCCAAATAAAACATGCCCTTCGGTTTGGAATATTTATTTCAGAAACTAACAGGAACGAAACATAAAGTAGATTGTAATTAAAATAAAAAAGAGTCTTCTTTGTCAAATACAAATAAAATTAAAAACAATAATCGTTTTTGTTATTATTCAATGCTCTCTTCATCTGCATTGTCATTATCGACATCATGTGGATCTCTTTCGCCAATATCGGGATCTGTCGATTTGGTTTCAATTGTTTTTATATTTGAATAGAAGTCGTGGGAACAAAGGATCTATAAGATGCAAAATATCCAGAAGATCTTTTTTCTCTTCTTTGCTTATTGGTAAAGGTTCTTTCGTTATTAAATTTAAGTGAAAGGAGTGTGTAGGTTTTCGTCTTTTTTTGAAAGTAAGACAATTATAGGGGGTATTAGCTTCGATATTATCTTTAAAATGAATTTCGCCAACGGATTTTTGATATTGTAGCCATTTAACTGGTTGGCATAAAAACTTATCTCCAGTAACATCCTCTTTTCTAATTGTGAAAGGTCCTTGTCTTAAGCCAAGCTCAGCAAAGTTATAAAAATCGTTTAAATTCATATGAACAACTTTAAATGGGTTTTTTACCTTGCATGATCTAACCAGTTGAATACAATCATGAAGATGGTTAATTTTCATTTGTGTTTTTTTTTAGTTTTCTCAATAAGAGCGTGATCAGAGTCACATTTTATGTGACGATGACCATTAAGGAGAAATTTGTGATTAATAATTTCTTAAGTTGGGTGCTTATCTAATTAAAATGTAAACATCATTTCCACGATGTTATTTTTATTCTGCCCACCTCAAGTATCTGAAAATAATGTAATTTCTTTGACAACTGGTGGAAGATAATTTAAACAAAATTGGCACAGACATCATGCGATTTGATTTGCAATTCCAATTGTCTCACCTCACATGTAACACATAGCTTCATCCGTTGCCAAGACGTGAACCGTTAAATTAAAGGTCCAAATCTGCCTCTTGTAAAAGGCAATTGAGGTTTGTAAAAGTTGTGTGGGTAGACACTGTTGGAGGTCAAACGCACAAGCCCAAAACGAGGAATCTTCTTGAGCTCTTGCTTTACTGCCGCGTTTTGCAGAATATGCCTTTTCAGTCTGCAAATGATGCTCAGCTAATTGAATTTTTAAATCTCCATTTTCCTCAGCTAACTTCATCTGCATCGTTATCATGTCACACGTATGACACGTGTCTTTTGATGGTTTTTTAAAAGGCAGTTTTAAGTCGTGAACAAAATTTGAGTACAGCTTTAAAGAAACCAGCTATAAGCATGTTTCTTTATGCAGTCGAACCCGCTTAATGAAATAGCCTTCGTGCCAAGCAAAAGTATTCTTATATCCGAGAATAAGTGGAGGTGATTACAATGCCAAGAATACACATTGGGGATCTCGACTTACAAACACTAAGGGCAGAGAATTATTGACCACAATCACAGGTAACAATTTAAGCATCAAAGCAACAGAAGAGCCCACCTACTGGCCGTCCGATCCTGCGAAAATACCAGACGCTATCGACTTCTTCATCGTAAAAGGTATTAACCCAAACTACCTAAAAATTGAAAGCAGCTATGATCTTTCATCAGATCATTCTCCTATAATATTGACGTTACATGCAAAAGTAATAAGAAAATACCAAGAACCTCAATTATGCAACCTAAAGACCAACTGGGAGCTATTCCGACAAAAACTTGATGAGAACATTGAACTAAACGTTCCACTCAAGACACGACAGAACATTGATGAAGCCGTCGCAAATCTAACAAAAGGAATTCAAACAGCAGCCTGGCATGCAACTCCCAACGTTGCCGATAATAAATCCAAAGGTGATAATCCAATTATTGTAAAAGAAAAAATCATAGAGAAACGAAGACTTCGTAAAAAGTGGCAAAACAATAGAACTGAAATCAATAAAAGGAATTATAACAGAGCAGCATCTGAATTAAAAAGACTACTACACACAATAAGGAATCAGAACGTACAAGAGTACCTCGAAAAACTAACACCTACGGAAGCAACAGATTATTCTCTATGGCGTGCTACACGAAAAATTTGTAATTATGGATGAAATCAATCCAAAAAAGGCTCCTGGATATGACCTCGTCATTGGAAAAATCTTGCAAAACGTAACTAAGAAAACAATCATGACAATAACACATATATTTAATGCAATACTTACGTATGCACATTTTCGCAATCAGTGGAAAGTAGCAGAGATCATAATGTTACAAAAACCAGGAAAAGACCCTAAAGAACTGAACTCATATAGACCCATTAGTCTCTTACCTCTATTATCTAAGCTATTTGAAAAAATGTTTCTACGTCGATTAGAACCAATAATAGAAGAAACAAGATTAATTCCAAAACACCAATTTGGTTTTCGTAGCAAACATGGAACAATAGAGCAAACACATCGTATAGTCAAACAAATCAGCAATGATCTAGAAAACAAGAGGTACTGTAGTGCAGCTTCTCTAGATATCAGCCAAGCATTCGACAAAGTGTGGCATACAGGACTCCTCCATAAGCTGAAGAAAAATCTTCCGTATCAATATTATTTACTTATAAAATCGTATCTGACAGATCGCTTCTCATTAGTAAAACAACAAGATGCTCGCTCAGAACTATTTAAAATAAAATCCGGCGTCCCACAAGGTAGTGTACTTGGTCCCTTACTATACCTGTTATTTACTGCTGAGCTACCTACAACTAGATTGACAACAGTCGCAACATTCGCGGATGACACATGTATTATCGCATCTCACACAGACCCCCAAAGAGCTTCGCATAACTTACAAGCTCACTTAAATAAAATAGAAAAATGGTTAAAAAAATGGAAACTAAGAGCTAATGAAACAAAATCGACCCACATGACATTTACCATGCGAAGAGAGAGCTGTCCACCAGTATACATAAACAACAAACAATTATTACAAGTAGATACAACCAAATACCTGGGCATACGTCTAGATAAAAGACTAACATGGAGAAAACACATATTCACCAAAAGAAAGCAACTTGGACTCAAACTTCAACAAATGTACTGGATTCTGGGTAGACATTCAAGACTGTCAATTGAAAATAAATTAGTGGTAAACCCATATGGACCTATGGCATACAGCTATGGGGCTCAGCCAGCAACTCTAACTTGGAAATTATACAACGTTTTCAAAATAAGGCATTAAGAACCATAGTAAACGCTCCATGGTACGTCCCCAACGCAATAATAGAGAGAGACCTGAAAGTTCCCAGCATCAAAGAAGAAATCAGCAAATACAGTGAAAAGTATGAAGAAAGACTTAGTGCGCATCCAAATGATTTCGCGAGTAAATTATTAAACACGGAGGGTGAAGTTCGCAGACTTAAGCGTTATAAACCAACTGACTTACCAAATAGATTTAGATAAATTAGAACTATTTTAAGTTTTACTTTATTTTACTAGTAGTACTATCTATACATTTGTTGATAATTTAGAAAGGAAAGTTTTCATTGGAATTCTTACCTACATGTCATAGCCTAAGAAAATCATAACTTTAACTGATTGTTCCTAACGGAACAAATTGTTAAATAAATTGGAGTAATAAAAAAAAATATCCGAGAATATTCTAATAACCGATTATTTGTGGCTAGTAGAAACGTTTCGGGACCGTAAATTTCTATTCCTTTAAGCCTATATTTAATCAACGCTATAACCATAACATACGACATAAACTTTCCACTTCCAGAAATTCGTCATCATTACTTGGTACACAACCTTCTTTGGCATTTTTGTGCAATTCTCTTAAAAATTGTACCCGCTTCGCCATCGTAACAGAGGTAACTGATGTTATCAACATTAACATGTGTGATTAACTGAACAACTGAACAGCAGCAAACAGCAAACAGAAAATCGTTTAACTGTATGCACATGTACATCACGTGACCCACGCATCCCAATATTGAAGGCGGGAAATGTACAAATCGTGCATCTTATTTTATCAACTTAAGATCATATTGTACCCAAAATGACAAGTCAAGATATCAAAATGCATAATAGTCAGAAAAGGGACGTCAAGTTTCACATAACTAGTTATCAATTTATTATTACAAAAAGAGGAGCAGGAATAACTGGATAAGGCGAGGTGTCACATTAGATATAGGATATAGTTGCATTCTAACAAGTGTAACATCACAAAATGAGTTATAAAAATACGTAAAGGAATCTAAAGTAAAGATTATGTCAACAACTCGTCTGGCCAAATTTAAATTTTGTTTTATCAATTTGATGTCTTTAGATATTAAATATATCTTGGCTTTCAAAGAGTTGTCAGTATATTCACAATGAGATTAAACGTTATTAATGTGATTTCTTAAGATATTCACTTATTCACCGCATAAATTCATTAACAAACAATATGTTGTAATAAATATCAGAAAAATGCAATTTTTCGACTTGTCAAGTTATTCACGCCAGCCACGGAATTATTCGCGTTGTTTTAGAATAATCCATTTAGAAATATACTATTTGTTTTTTGCCATTAATATTTGTGAAACTTGTTTAATTTTTGATTGGAAACTGAATTAGAAAATAGAAGTTTTAAAGTAGAAAGACTTTTATTTAATTTTTCGAACCTCGGGGGAGTATATTTGACGACTCGAGTTTTCAGATAGTCCCCCACATTTCTGGCGACCGTCGGACAAGACAGTTTCAAGTTAAAGTTAGCTATATATGAATACGAGGGGTGGCGAAAAAGTGTATCGACGAACGCTGGTCAAACTTTATCACGTTTCGTCTCTAGTTTCGGTAAACGTGTGTGTTTAGTTTGCAGTTAAAATGGATTACAAGGAAAAACATCGCAAAGTGCTTCGTACCACCTTCAGCAAAGCAGCATCACAGTTAGAAGACCTGTTATCAGGCCAGGAAGGTGAAGTACGACTAATCAAAATATCCTTAGATTTATTACGATAGAAAATGGAAGATCTAAGGAGAACAGATGACGAAATCTATGATCTCCTATTAAAAAAGGTTGCCAGTGAACAAGATCTGTTGACGGAGATGGAAAACCTGAATATACAGTTCGAGGAACGGATTCGACCAAGGATACCTGCGTCTGTGGAGGATAAGATGGCCTCTAGGACAACTGGTAATAGCACAGGGAGCATACAGGGTAAGCGTAAATTCAAATTATCTACGTTAGAATTCAAAAAGTTCGACAAGAACATTAAAATGTTTGCCTTTTTGGTCTCAGTTCCAAAAGATACATAATGATCCAGACAAATACTTAAACGTCAAAGTTGAGTACAGTCGAACCCGATTATTAGAATCCCGGTTTAAGGAATATAAATTTGAGGTCCCGAAAATTTTCTACTATCCACCAATGATCGGTTATACGAATATCCCGGTTACAGGAATACTTTTGCTGGTCACGCAGGCTATTAAAATAAGCGGGTTGACTGTATTTAATTCAAGCTACTGTACCGGGCAGTAGGCTAGGCTAGGATAGGCTAGGCATCTAGTAGATAAATTTCAGGCGACTGGAGATAATTACGTTAAAATTATTGACTGTCTTATTTCGCGATTCGGCCGCGACGATTTCAAATCGAGGTATATATTCGGGAATTGCTTAAATTAGTAATAAATAATACTTCAAAAATGAATAACCATTTTCAATTTCGTTGCAACACGAAACTACAACCGCATCATATCCTAGTTCAATCAGAGAGTGTTGCAAGCACCTCTATCGGTTTCGAAACTTATTAGTCTCTCATCAGGAGGCACATATGCTGTTCTCTTTGATCCAACCAGGACAAACCCCGGCGTGCACTTACGAATTGCAACGAAACTAAATGACATGGATGCCCTAGCGGCAACTGCTAGCAAATGACCAAGTTTTCAATCTTATAGCATACAAAAGAACATTAAAAATGTTGCTCTATGGGAACCTTCTCTGGTTACTCTTCCGAGGCTTCTAAAATTTGCAAGCCATAACGGATGCTGAGACTAAGGAAGATGAAAGAATTTTACAATTTATAATTCACGTCCCATCTGCTCAGCGCGGTAAAGTTAAAACGAGAATGGTTCCCTTCGCACTCCAATCAGAGTAAAATGTAAATCAAAAATGAATAACCATTTTCAATTTCGTTGCAATACGAAACTACAACCGCATCATATTCTAGTTCAATCAGAGAGTGCTGCAAGCACTTCTACCGGTTGCCGGCAGTTGTCGCTGGGGCATCCATGCCATTTCGTTCGGTGCAATTTGTAAGTGCACGCCGGGGTTTGTCCTGGTTGGATCAGAGAGAGCAGCATATGTGCCTCCTGCTGAGAGTCTAATAAGTTTCGAAACCGGTAGAGGTGCTTGCAGCACTCTCTGATTGAACTAGAATATGATGCGGTTGTAGTTTCGTGTTGCAACGAAATTGAAAATGGTTATTCATTTTTGATTTACATGTTTACTCTGATTGGAGTACGAAGGGAACCATTATCGTTGGAACTTTACCGCGCTGAGCAGATGGGACGTGAATTATAAATTGTAAAATTCCCTCATCTTTCTTAGTTTCAGCATCCGTTATGGCTTGCAAATTTTAAAAGCCTCGGAGGTGTAACCAGAGAAGTTTCCCATTGTTTTCAATCTGGTAGGGTGTAGAGCAACATTTTTAATGTTGTTTTGTATGCTATTAGATTGAAAACTTGGTCAAATAATACTTCGTCTGGCAATAAATTAGACATTTATTTATTATATGATAGGTTAGAGACTCAGTTAAGAGCATTGGAGAGATTAGGTATAAAGTCAGATAAATACGCGGCTATGTCGTGTCTACCTGCGGATTTATTAAGGATATGGCAAATATTTCCGGAAGATATTGGGTAACAATTTGATATTTCATCGAATATTTCGAATATTTATTTCGAATATATCTACTATAGAAAATCGTCTCAAAAGCTTGATGCAATTTTTCAAGTTAATTTTTGAAGTCGACAACGAACAGCACGTTTCCTTAGCGGTCGACGGCTTTAACGTATCAGGTACTAAGTCTGGGAATTCTAAACGGAATGGTACGAACACGAGGATGCCTGAAGAGAAAGCACCCCAGTTTCCTTCTGCGATGGGTTTAATGAATTCTCATAATACAACGAATAGATGTGTATTTTGCGAAAATGCACAAGAAAGCAGCCAATGTTTCAAAGCTCAGAAGTTTACTTATGACCATAGAGTAAATATTTTGACAGAGAAAGGTGCTTGATTCTGCTGTTTAAAAATTGGACACCATTCTCGAAGATGCCGTGGTCAATTAAGTTGTTTATTTTGTCACAAATCACATGTGCCCATAATGTGCAGAGAACTTTCGATGGACAAGGTAAAAAAGGAGAGGAAAATAAGATAGAGAATGATGGTCAAGCTGTACCGAAAATAGATCAGTCGCTGGCTAATAATAGTGCTACTACTAATGTTTTTTTTGCAAACTTTGCGCGTCAAAATGAACCACTTAGGTAAGACGCGAGTAGTAGCTGCCTTAATAGATACCGGATCTCAAACGACGTATATTTTGAGGTCCACTGCTAGATTATTGGATTATCCATGTAAGGGATAAATTAACCTAGTACATGGATTATTCGGAGGCAGCGAACTAGCACAAAAACATGATTGTTATGACGTTAACTTTAGTTGTAATAACTACAGTTGCACATTTGAAGCACTAGATCAACCCGGAATTTGTAGCGATATTTCTTCCGTATTTAATGGTCCCTGAATGGAAGAACTGAAGATGATGAATATAAAAATAACATATTCCGGTGGTACGTCTCCTATAGAGATTTTAATAAGTGCAGATATTGCAGAAAAGCTCTATACCGGAAGAAGGCATATTTTAAGATGCGGACTGGTAGCTGTAGAAACCTTATTGGGCTAGACACTGAGAGGAAAGGTACCTTTAGATCAACAGGACAATCGTAGCGTAACAACTGTTTCACTTTTTATTAGCAATGCGTCGATTAGTCAACTGTGGGAGTTAGATGCTTTGGATATCAATGATCCAGCAGAAAGGAAGACAAGGGAAGAAACAACGCTAGTAGCAAGACATTTCTTTTAGACTGTCGCAACAGATTCCAAAGGACGATATGAAATCAGACTGCCATGGTTAGAAGGACATCCGGCATTACCAAGTAACTACTAGATGGCTAAGAAAAGGCCGAATACCACGTTGAGGAAAATAAACAAAGATGGATATCTTGAAGCCTACGGCAAAATATTGAAGGAGTGGCTAAATGAAAATATGATTAAGGAAGTGCTCGAGGAGCAGCCGAACGAAGAAGGCCATTAATTACCCCCACAGGCCGGTAATTAAGCCTAATAGCATCAACAAAAATCTGACCAGTTTTTGACGGTTCAGCTAAAGAAAAATACAAACCTTCTTTAAGTCAGTGCCTTGAAACAATGGTTAACTTAATTGAATTGATTACTATTTTAAAAATTTTCTATAGTTTTTACGTTGACAATTGCGTCACTAGTGTTGCTAATGAACAGGAACCGCGAACTGTTATAGAAGAGTCGATTATAATAATGGCTGAAGGCAAGTTTGATCTCAGAGGGTGGGAGTATACAGGCCAACCCCCCGATGACACTATTGTTGCCTCGACCCTGGTTTTGGGAATAAAATGGAACAAAGCAGATGACACCTTGTATCTACGACAAGAGGATGAAGATACAGATCAACCTTTTGATCTGTAACCTATAACCATAAACCTATAACTATAAACCTATAAACATATAACTAAAAGAGCCATACTCTCACAAGCGCAGTGTGTGTTTGATCCTATTGGGTATTCTTGTCCAACCACGTTAATTCCGAAGTTGTTATTTCAGAAGACATGGAAAGAACAACTGCTTTGGGATACGCCGGTCGGTTGTGAAATAGAAACCTATTTTTGGAATTGGATCAAAGAGCTTCCATATTTAACTGCGATTAAAATTCCTAGGTGGATACATGCAGGCCCCAAAGAAGCTGAACAATTTTCCTTAAATACGTTTTGTGATGATAACAAGGATGCATATTCCGCAGTAATATTTTTAAGAGGAGTCCGAAATGGACAAGTATTTATACATAATTTAGCAGCTAAATCCAGGGTAGCTTCCTTAGAGACATTGTCGATACCCCGGCTTGAATTGATGACTGCAGTTATTGCTGTAAGATTTTATGTTACGGTTAGAGAAAATCTTGAAGTTGAATTAGACGAATATTTCTGGAGCGATTCAAAAACGGTACTGTCTTGGATAAGGAGATCTGGGGAATGGACTACCTTCGTGTGGAATCGCGTGACAGAAATTCGCAAAACTTCGAGCATAGAAAGATGGCATCATTTGCCAGGTGTACTCAATCCTGCTGATCCTCATTCTAGAGGTTGTTCTCCTAACCAGTTGCTAGAGTCCAAATGGTGGGAGGGTCCGCAATGGCTTTATGATCTATCATCTTGGCCCCGACACAATCACAGCTGTGATAAGGAAGAGATTAACAAGGAGAAAAAGAAAAGCCTAGTTATTTTCCTTGTTAACCGTGAGCAAGATGGTATAACCTTAGTTGATTGGCACCTTAACTATTTTTCACAGCATCTGAAGACGTTGCGCATGTGCGCATGGATTTGTCGATTTACCAATAATGCAAGAAATAAGGACGACAAACAAAAGGAAGAGTTAATCCCTGAGGAGCTTGATAAAGCTGAAACGATGGTACTCAAGCTAGTCCAACAAGAGACGTTTTCGGACGAAAACGATAAAAAAATATGTGGAATGGGAACCTTCAATAGGATGGTTCGAAAAAACTTTTTTTTTTAATTTCAGATCGCTATAGTGCACAAAAGCTGCCATTGGTATAGACGTGAAAAAGCACCAATTAATATTTTTTTATTAATTTGTCTTCCGGTCACGCAATGCCATCGAAATTAGCAAAAAATTTGAAAAACCTTAATTTTTCATATATATTTAAGCAGCCCAGATGGTTTTAATTGCATTCCTATACAATGAATTAACTACTAAAATTATGTAGAATCAATACATATATATATATATATATATATATATATATATATATATATATATATATATGCAAAAAGAATAAAGCTTCTAGCAAAGCTTGCTATTGCTTTTATGAATAATTAATTCATATATATATATATATATATATATATATATATATATATATATATATATATATATATATATATATATATATATATATATATATATATATATATATATATATTTGATTTCGTACGAGTGGTTGTTAAACCAGTACCTGTGGATCGTTTGATCACTGAGTGTGTTTCAAAGATCTACATCTTTTGTTTTTTCATAAACATTATCTTACTTACTCTAAAGTAATTAGGGAATTAAAACTTGAGACTGTCATTTTCAGGTTGGGCGTAGATTTACGCTCCTGTTATGTCTATATCTCGGATGTTGTTTTTTGATGGAATGTGTCTAAAGATATTCAACCTCTCATCTTTACCGATGAGCCCACGGAGGTTGAAGAGGGCGAAACACATTTCTAAGAACTGGTGTTTGGATCTTTGATTCTATTCGAAAAATTTTTCCCAGCCAGAAATAGTGGATGTGTGAGTTATTTGTAAGGGGATTTTTCCACATCCTCTATTTCATTTGTTTGATTTCGTACGAGTGGTCGTTAAACCAGTACCTGTGGATCGTTTGATCACTGAGTGTGTTTCAAAGATCTACATCTTTTGTTTTTTCATAAACATTATCTTACTTACTATAAAGTAATTAGGGAATTAAAACTTGAGACTGTCATTTTCAGGTTGGGCGTAGATTTACGCTCCTGTTATGTCTATGTCTCGGATGTTGTTTTTTGATGGAATGTGTCTAAAGATATTCAACCTCTCATCTTTACCGATGAGCCCACGGAGGTTGAAGAGGGCGAAACACATTTCTAAGAACTGGTGTTTGGATCTTTGATTCTATTCGAAAAAATTTTTCCCAGCCAGAAATAGTGGATGTGTGAGTTATTCGTAAGGGGATTTTTCCACATTCTCTATTTCATTTGTTTGATATATATATATATATATATATATATATATATATATATATATATATATATATATATATATATATATATATATATATATATATAAAGCAGTTAGGTAATATTGACTGACACTATGTAAAATCTTGTTAATTTTGAGGTTGCAGTCATAAATTTCAGGGGGCAGAATATATATATACAAAACCTATATATATATATATATATATATATATATATATATATATATATCAAACAAATGAAATAGAGAATGTGGAAAAATCCGCTTACGAACAATTCACACATCCACCATTTCAGGTTGGGAAAAATTTCTTGAATAGAATCAAAAAAAATCAAAAAAAAAAATATATATATAGAATAAATATATATATATATATATATATATATATATATATATATATATATATATATATATATATATATATATATATATATATATATATTAAAGGATGTTAAGTAAGCGAGTACAACTATAAACATAGAAAAGAAAAATCATTGGCAAATAACTCGCAATGTGAATGTGAATACAAAATTAACAATATAAAAAGATGGAATGCAACTGCAGACACGTGTTTCTGACTCATTAGTCGTCATCAGTACAGTATAGGCAAGTTAGAAGATTAATAGTTTAACTTGGAAAAAGATCACTACAGGAGCAATATTACCATTTGTGACAACAATGTCAGAAGACCCTGCCTTTCAGGGCGACGACCAACACAGTCACGGAGGTAAAGCTACCTGAGGAAAGAAAACCCAAAACCTTATAAAATAAAAGATGTTAAGTAAGCGAGTACAACTATAAACATAGAAAAGAAAAATCATTGGCAAATAACTCGCAATGTGAATGTGAATACAAAATTAACAATATAAAAAGATGGAATGCAACTGCAGACACGTGTTTCTGACTCATTAGTCGTCATCAGTACAGTATAGCCAAGTTAGAAGAATAATAGTTTAACTTGGAAAAAGATCACTACAGGAGCAATATTACCATTTGTGACAACAATGTCAGAAGACCCTGCCTTTCAGGGCGACGACCAACACAGTCACGGAGGTAAAGCTACCTGAGGAAAGAAAAGCCAAAACCTTATAAAATAAAAGATGTTAAGTAAGCGAGTACAACTATAAACATAGAAAAGAAAAATCATTGGCAAATAACTCGCAATGTGAATGAGAATACAAAATTAACAACATAAAAAGATGGAATGCAACTGCAGACACGTGTTTCTGACTCATTAGTCGTCATCAGTACAGTATAGCCAAGTTAGAAGAATAATAGCTTAACTTGGAAAAAGATCACTACAGGAGCAATATTACCATTTGTGACAACAAATGTGTCTTCTGTCATTGTTGTCACAAACGGTAATATTGCTCCTGTAGTGATCTTTTTCCAAGTTAAAGTATTATTCTTCTAACTTGGCTATACTGTACTGATGACGACTAATGAGTCAGAAACACGTGTCTGCAGTTGCATTCCATCTTTTTATATTGTTAATTTTGTATTCACATTCACATTGTGAGTTATTTGCCAATGATTTTTCTTTTCTATGTTTATAGTTGTACTCGCTTACTTAACATCCTTTATTTTATAAGGTTTTGGCTTTTCCTTCCTCAGGTAGCTTTACCTCCGTGACTGTGTTGGTCGTCGCCCTGAAAGGCAGTGTCTTCTGACATTGTTGTCACAAATGGTAATATTGCTCCTGTAGTGATCTTTTTCCAAGTTAAACTATTATTCTTCTAACTTGGCTATACTGTACTGATGACGACTAATGAGTCAGAAACACGTGTCTGCAGTTGCATTCCATCTTTTTATATTGTTAATTTTGTATTCACATTCACATTGCGAGTTATTTGCCAATGATTTTTCTTTTCTATGTATATATATATATATATATATATATATATATATATATATATATATGCACTTATTATACATTTGTTTCATATCTTCCTGTCGCGCAACATAATACAAAATGAGTAAAATTAGTAGTTTTGCAAAATTTAAAAGTTTGACTGTTTAGTACATTTTAATCATACGACTTTTAGAGATGCTATAGATTAATTCTATTAAAATAATATATCTAAAATCCAAGTATATAAGATAAACTTTGATATTCAAGTGGAATTTGGTCGCGCGGCTTCGTCAAAAACAGCAGACTACCAAGAGGCCAGGCGAAAGTGGCGAATGCCAGCGAAGCGAGTGCAGCCACAAATAGGGATACATGTGGGAAGACCTCTAAAATAGAGTATTTGTCTTCTCCATTACAACGAACTGCCTTTCCGCCACATTTTCCAACACTTAGGTGGAAGGCCGAAGATCACGAGGAAGATCCCCAACAAGATGGATCGATCAAATTACAGGAATATGCAAAAGACCTATGCATGAGTTAAAAGAAATGACCAGAGACAGAGATCTTTGAAGACGGACAATACACGACATCACGTCGACCACTACACTCCCTCCGGGGGTCAGGATTGAAGAGAGAGAGATGGAAATACAACAGGTCCAATAGGATATTTCGGACCGATTGGAAAGGCCCTACCTGATTGTGAAGGATTATCAGTTGTTGATTTTAATCCTATTGATTGTGAGATTTCAAAAGTTGGCAAGCGTATTCTTAGCAAGGAGCAATTGTGCTTGCTTAAGATATCAGAATTTCTCAAGTCAGGACATTGTTCAGAAGATTTTGTAGTACTTGATCCTGGCCCAATGTCAAATTTGGCATCGCTGAGCAGTGCAATAATGTGATTCTAATATAGCCGTCTCTGAAACTGTGTCCACACACTTTACTTGAAGCTTCGGTCACTAGATTAACACATCTTTCCACTGCCTGTATATGGCATGGCAAAGCATCTATACTCATAACAGGCTTGAAGTCATTGCTCACATACTGTTTTATCTCTTCATTAGTCAATGGTCTTAACAGTGGAGGAGGAGTCAGTGTACTGGTGTACCATAGCCAAAAGTAAATTTTCGGGATAGGCAAGGTAAGCATTCCGTTGTAAAACTGGATCAATATTTTAAAGAAGCTCTTCTGGTAAGTACCTTGCATATTGAGTGATTTTGTAAACATGTCTAGGCTCTTCTGTGAATTTGTGGTTTATTTTTATGGTAAACCACATAGGCATATAACATTTGAGGATGAATGTGGCAATCTCTCTCAGATTTTCAGAATGACACACTGATGCAAAAACGCAAAACTCGGTTTGCAGTAGTAAGCCATCTTGAATGTGATATTGGGCCAGGATCACGTACTACAAAGTCTTCGGAACAATGTCCTAACTTGATCACTCCTGATATCTGAAGCAACAATTGGTCCTTGCTAAGAATACGCTTGACAACTTTTGGAATCTAGTCTTTCACAATCAGGTAGGGCCTTTCCAATCGGTCCGGAATATCCTATTGGGCCTGTTGTATTTTCATCTAAGTGTTGAAAAAGGTGGCGGAATGGCCGTTCGTTGTAATGGAGAAGACAAATACTCCATTGTAGAGGTCTTTCCACATATATCTCTATTTGTGGCTGCACGCGCTTCGCTGGCATTCGTCACTTTCGCCTAGCCTCTCGGTAGTCTGCTGTTTTGGACGAAGCCGCGCGACCGCATTCCACTTGAATATAAAAGTTTATCGTATATGCTTGGATTTTGAATATATTATTGTAACAGAATAATGAAACTGTAGCATCTCTAAAAGTAGTATTATTAAAATGTACTAAATAGTCAAACTTTGAAATTTTGCAAACACTACTAATTTTACTCATTTTGTATTATATTTCGCGACTGGCAGGTATATGAAACAAATATATAATAAGTGCATAAATATTGATTTCACATACTTTTAGTAGTTAATTCATGGTATAGGAAGGCAATTAAAACCATCTGACCTGCTTAAAAAATTTGAAAAATAAAAGTTTTTCACAAATTTTTGCTAACTTCGATGGCATTGCGCGACCGGAAGACAAACTAATAAAAAAAAAATAGTGTTTTTTTACGTCTATACCAATGGCCATTCAGTAAAATAATAAAGAAAGAGATCCGCAAAGACATAAGGCAACATAACATTGAGAGAGGTAACAAAGGTTGTAGAGGAAAATAGAAGTCTGAAAGTTCTAAGACACAACATGTCCACAGGAAAAAAGGAGATACATAAGTTAAGAAATAAACATGACGACATTGTGACTGATAAGGAAGAAATAGTGAGAACAGTAGAAGACTTCTACAAACAACTGTATGAAACAAGTGAATCCGATGAAAGGTGCCCTTTACCAAAAAGAGAGAATCAAGGCTCAGATTTAATGCCGAACATTACTATTGGCGAAATTAAAAATGTGCTTCAAAAGATGAAGAACAATAAATCCCCAGGTGAAGACAACATAATGACTGAAAGCATAAAACTAGGAGGAAATCAACTTCTACTTGCACTTGCTAAATTATTTAATAAATGTCTATGCGAAGCGATAACACAGACGCAGTGGAACAACGCAGAAATCGTCTTACTCCACAAGAAGGGAGATATCAGCGACCTTAGAAACTATCGACCCATAAGTTTGTTGTCACAAGTATATAAGCTATTCATAAGAGTCATTACCAACAGACTAGGAAATAAATCAGCCAAAAGAGCAAGCAGGTTTCAGAGCAGGATATGGCACAAATGATCATTTACAAGTAATTAAGAACTTAATAGAAAAGAGTGTTGAAAATAACAAGCCATTAGTCCTAATATTTGTTGACTACGAAAAAGCTTTTGACACCATAAGTCATCAAAAAATGTTAAAAGCCTTAACAGAGTGTCGTATAGATCATCGCCATATAAACATCATTAAATACATCTATCAAAATGCGACAGCAAGCGTGAAACTGGCAGATAAAAAGACCAACGCATTTAAAATAAAACGGGGAGTGCGACAGGGAGACACAATTTCGCCAAAATTGTTTACAACATTATTAGAGCATATGTTTAAGAACGCAAATCTGAGTGATAAAGGAATTAATATCAACGGAGAAATACTTAGTCATTTGAGATTCGCTGACGATATTGTTCTTTTTGCTGACAGCATCGATGATGCAGTATCGCAACTGGAGAAACTATACCTAGCCTCCATACAAGTTGGATTAAAAATCAACCATACAAAAACGCAAATCATGACAAATCTTGTGTTAAGCGAAAAGATTTCAGTAAATGACATGCCTATTGAAGAAACCACCTCTTATAAGTACTTAGGGCATGAGACACGCATAGGAAGAGATAATCAAACGTGCGAACTAAGCCGCCGCATAAGACTCACTTGGGTGGCATTCGGAAAGCTGAGCTATGTCCTTAAGTCAGAACTACCTATGTGTCTCAAAAGAAAAGTCTTTGATCAATGTGTGTTGCCAGTACTTACCTATGGTGCAGAAACTTTAATAATAACCAAGAAAGTAAGAAATAAAATTTGTGTTACCCAAAGAGCCATGGAACGCTCAATGTTAGGCATTTCTCGTCGGGATCGAATTACGACCAGGGAGATAAGACGGAGAACAGGAGTGACGGATGCCATAGAAAGAATTATGACCCTATAGTGGAACTGGGCTGGACACATAGCCAGAATGTCGGATAACAGATGGACACAGCGAATAATACACTGGAGACCAAGACAAGAAGCATATCGAAGTAGAGGTCGTCCGCCAACCAGATGGTCTGATGACATAAAACGGATCGACAGAAACTGGATGCAGACATCACAGGACAGAAATGCATGGAGAAGACTGAGGGAGACCTATATCCAGCAGTCGATAGATCCGGGTTGAATGATGATGATGATGATGACCAATGGCAACTTTTGTGCACTATAGAGATCTGAAATAAAAAAAAAAATTTTTTTTCGAAACAGCTAGACAGTTTTTCAAAGACAAGAAAGGTATGATACGATTAAAGTCTCGCATCAGTAATAGAAACGATGATGAATATTTTTGTTTTCTAGTAGTTTCACCAGCCAAGCATTTTATAGTGAATAGCCTATTTCGAGAACATGTCAAGTCTTGTCATGTCGGAACTCAAGCACTGATGGCTATCGTGCGTGAACGATATTGGACTTCAGGTGGTCGGCGCGCTGTGGAATCCGAGAGTGAAAGGTGCATCGTCTACAAAAGACATAATACCTGGTCGTTCGGGGTGAGTTCGACACCATTGATAATAGATCGTGTCTGGGACGCGATAGCCTTCGAGACGACGGGTGTAGACTTTACCAAATACTTTATTCTCTGACGAGGTCGTTCAAAGATTTAAGACAGTGACAATGGGACAAACTTTGTCGATACCGAAAACGCGTTTTGTCAAGGGGCCCTTGAGAAAATTGCTACAGAAACAGGGCAGTTTCTTTGACCCATCCAGCGTTTCTACCCGTTGAATGCCCAGCATGTTGGGCGCAGATGCCAGGTGACGACATCAGTGTGCAGTCGATCCACACCCGAGAATAGCCTTCAGGGAATGTGCGCGAACGTGCGGAAGTTGCTATGGCCGAGAATGTCGCGGAGCCGGGAGTGTCTAAAAGCAGAGTACCAGAAGCGCAAATAAGTGTAACTCGAAGCGCGCGTGAAGTCAAAACCCCGCTGCCAATTGTCAATCCCTCCTTGGGATTGTAATTTTTTCCTCGACGATGGTGGGAGGGCCGAGTAATTGGTATTGGTCCCTAAATTTTGTGAGGGGAGCATGATCAGTGAAACCAACCACAGTCCCAGAGTCCAGTGTATGTGCACCGGGTGATCGCCGGATACCACCGCTGGACGCTAAAAGGCGCGGCAACTGAAGCGAACAGTTGCGGCGTCTTCGCCTTCAGCAATTTGAGTAATACCTTCCAACTTCCCTGCGGCTACTCTAATCCCTAAGTCTAATCGCCATTTCCAACAAACATTTTGTCGGCTCTCGATAAACACTGTTTTCATTCTTAGAATTATCCTAACCCCTCTATAAAGAGTAGCCGAAATGTCTCACCCCACCTAAGTACCTTTATCCCATATATACAAATCCCCACCCTAATCCCGCTTAACAGGGGAGGCAGCAGTTTCACGGAAATTCCAGGTAGCCTGCGAATACAGACTGCCACTGCGTCCGGAGGCAACCGTGATAAAAAGCGTATAGGAGCAAAACTCAATAAAATAATTCCCACTATCACGGTGGAAGGCATCGTGCCAAAGATATGAGAGATGCGAGGGTTGGAGCATCCCAAACGATTCCTTCTAGATACCTAGCGACCTCCCGAAGTAACCCAGCCCTAACGCGGTACGGGCGCACTGCCGCGTCGGACGTGTAGCACGTCCCGACTCGTGGGAACTACATGGATAGACCAACACATAAAAACCGATGGGGGAGAAAGATGACGAACACAGGCACAACATACAGCAAAATGAGAAGGAAAACGATTCAAAAACGAAAATAGGGGAGAACAGTCGTTAGACGACTCTAGAAAGGATAGAGAAGAAGAAATTACCAGTTTCTAAAAAGAACTCATAAGCACACACAACGAACGAAGGAGACTGAATAGGTCGACTGTCCGAAAGCAGTCAACATTAGTTGGGGAGACAATCGATTTAGAAGACAGCGAGAACGACGAGGAAAATATAAGGGAGAAAAAATCGCAGGCGGATGCAGAAGAAATGGAGGAAGGATGGTGAAATGCCCTTCAAGAGAGTGTGCTAGCCACCGTCTTGCTTGAAGACGGTAAGCGGAGGGCAGTAATCATTCAAGGGAGGAAGAGGCACTTTACTCCCATGTTATACATAATATGGTTTTTCCACCTTCCTCAAATAACAAGTCATTTTTTAATTTTTACTTTATTTATGTAACTAACCAACAAAATTTATTAGAACTAAAAGTAAAAAGTAGGTACAATATAACTGTTAACTGTCAAATATAAGTCAAAATTATTAATGTAAACATTGTTAAATCAAAATATCAATTTACTGTTTTTTACCATTCTGCAAAATACAGGGTGTTTTATAAATAAACGTTAAAATGTATAGATACTTACGTAATATAAAATAGATATTGTACACGGCGTCAATAAGTTATATTTCATAAATGAAATACCATGACGTCACTTTTACTTTTACTGAAAAGTACAACTTTGCTCCCTAAAATCAAGTCTGGAAAAGTATACTTGCGGTAGAGGTAAGTGGAAAAAGAATTTTCCTAAGCATATAGAATAGTATGTAAATGGGAGGAAAAGGTATTTAAGAAAACAAAATGGGAACAAGGGGGCTACTGGAGTCAGTTGAAAAGAAAGCAAGCTTAATAATAACCCAACAGAATTCTAAAGATAAAGAAGTAGAAAACATTTTAAAGGAGACAGGGAGGATCTAGCGGATATGTTACAAAAAGGCGAGGAAGGAGAAATAGAGTATTTAGAGACCTCCAAGGAAAGAGATAACAAAAAGACAACCTGGTATACCTTTGTGGCCAGAATAGGAAAAGAGAGGGGAGGAAGAATAAACGACATGGCAGAGAAGGTCATAAAAGCAGTGAAACGTGTAAGCGAAGCGTAAGCGTACGACCCAACGGTGTTACGAGTGGTAATTGGAAACGATTTGAAAAAAGAAACGGTACGAAAAGCACTCGAGTACGCGGACAAAGCGAGGTTATTCCCTGGGAAATAATTATAAGAGGTAAGGAAATAGGTGTAGAGAGGAAAGAAGAGCAAGAGGAAGCCTTCCTATTAAAGATGGGAGGGAGGAAGTACACTGAAGTCTTAACGGAGATGAGAGAAAAAATTGATATAGGGAAAATGAAGCGAAAAATGATATAGGAATTTTATATTTACACATGTGAATCATTAATTTAGATACTAATTTGTAAATATTAAACAATATAATTTGGAAATTACACAAAAGTGCTGACGACAGTAAAACTATTTACCTTTGTTAGATACACAAATCAAGCGGGTCTCGTGTCAACGATGACCCAATTTCAGCTTCTATAAAACTATGATATCTCAGCTAGAGAAAGAGTCTTCAACTAAATCGCGTACAAGTCACAGTCAGTACTCACCGTCCTCCCGGGGTAACTACCCTAGTGTCGGTTTTATAAATAAATTCTCTAATTGCTGTTGGTGTTTCCATAATCTGAAGTGCATCCTCCACTGAGCCACGAAGATCAGACATGGTCCTTATCGAGCAAAAGAAAACATCGGGGAAGTGACAAGAAAAAAAACGTACATACAGTCCATGCCAAACAACACCTGTAGAACAGATAGACGACGCTAGGCCCGGGAGAACCAGACCACAGATCCAGATAGCCGAATAAGAGAATAAGAGCCGAAGATCGACAATTAAGCGCTCTAGAGCCACCACAGATCCAGATAGCCGAATAAGAGCCAGAGATCGACAATCAAGAGCCCTAGAGCCACCACAGTTCCAGGTAGCCGAATAAGAGCCAGAGATCGACAATCAAGCACCCTAGAGCCACCACACAGCCAGGACAAGCCGCAGAGACTCCAAACTACAGGACTGCTTGCGGAGCACAGCAGAACCAGAAGAGCTGCAACGTCCAGAATCAGAAGAAAAACCGTAAGTTTTTGAATGAATTGTATATCTCCAAATTTTCAGTTAAAACTAATTTATCTTACATACACATACACCATTTAACAATAATTAATAAAAGGCAACTCACCTTGAAAAGATTTAATCAGTCAGCATTGCGAGTTAAAATTATTGTTACAGATAGTAGTATTGCAAAAAAAAAGAGAGTGATTAATAAATACATATTTTTCAGAACTTTACAAAGAAATTTCATATATATTTACATTTAACGTAGCTATACGGTCATGTACCAAACATTTTAAATAATTAGAATGAATTGAATTTAAATAGATGCTTAAATTTAAGTTAAAATCTTTATATAAATAACACATAATTATTTGAAGACAGGTAAAATAAAAACAGTTTCGGTTGCAATAATATATCAACCTCCTACCCCAACATTCCACATAATTAAGTCAATGTCACCAAAACATAACACGTTTGCAGGATTTGTATTTCATAACAGCTGCTAATAGTCTCCGTGAGTAATTGTAGTATCATATTTATTATTTATAAACAAGGTGGGTCGAAATCATTGAAAAAATAAACAACACCATTTTAGTAGCGAATAATATTATTTAATTCTTAATTAACGCAATAAAATCAAAAAATAAAAACATTCTTAGAAAATGGAAGCCGTATATGTGAAACAGGCTGATATCGGAACGGAAATATCTAAAATTGTAACCAATACCAAGAAGGATTCTGCATCTCGAAAGAATCAGCAATATGTTAAAGAGCGTCCCGAAAAGTAGGAGGAGTATTGGACTAAATTTCAACACAACCACGAAAAGTTGCAAGATGGAGGGTCGTCGAAAGACAAATACTTTGAAACAAAATACTACGATCAGGTCCTTAGGACTTATATTGAGGGTAAAACCCTGTTGGAAGAATATGGAAGAAACCTGAAAAGAGGAAAAGCACTAAAAGTAAGGGAAATGCAGATAAGGAAGCAAAGAATCGAGGAAGTACTACGACAAGAAAACGAACAAGATTTGCAGGAGGATGAAGAACTGCAGTTAGAGTTAAAAGAACACATGGAAAAAGTAAATACACTCATGATCGAAGCAACAGTAAATGAAGAGCTAGACTTTTTGGACAATGGAGAAGTAGAGAGAATAAATCAACTAAGGAGTACAGTCAGGGAAACTTTAAAGAAATTACGGCCAGGAATGCAACGGCCAGAGAGCACACAAAGGAGAGATGGTGTGACATTACCGCAGGTGAAAATCCCTGTGTATGAAGGAAGATACGAGACGTGGAGAACTTTCCACGATCTGTTCACTGTTCACAAGTAATACATGAAAACGACCAGTTATCAAAAGCAGAAAAAATGCAGTACTTAAAAACTCAAGTAAGAGGGGAAACCAACAGAATGATACAACACTTACAAATATCCGAGGCCAAATACGAAGTGGCCTGGAACATGTTAAAAGAAAGATATGAAAACCCGAGGATGATATTGTTTAAACTGATAGACAGGATGTTACTAGCGCAGGAAGTAAAGGAAGCTTCCGCAGGAGCACTGAAATCACTACATGACACCTTCCATGAGTGTCTGGAAGCCATAAGAGGATTAGGAACAGACACGGAAGCGTGGAGCCCATTGATAGCCCGAATAAGCATAACAAAATGGGATAATGAAACAAGGAAACTATACGAAAACCACATCGGAGACAGTAGAGAGATACCGACGTACAAATCGACACAAACATTTATACAGCGAAGATTCCAAACACTGGAGCTGCTGGAATCAGAAAGGAGATAAGAGAAGCAAGGAGGATCGGGTAGGAAAACACGAACAAACTGCGTGATGTGCAACGGAGAGCACGTACTAGCACACTGCAGAGAATTTCAGGAACTCAATAAAAGAGACCGGAACAGAATAATAAGAGGAAGAGGATGGTGTGCGAATTACCTAGCACATAAGAAATAAAAACAATGCCTTTCGCAGCAGAGGTGCAGACAATGTGGCGCAGAGCACCACACAATGTTGCATTATGAAAGAGGAAACACGGGCAACAGAAGGAGCTCAAATGAAACGAAAGGAGAACAAACACAAGAACGAACTGGAAGAGAATCGAATAATAGGAGAAACGGGTACCAATCGAACAGGTACAGGGGAGGAAATAATTATTCCAACAAAGCCAGAAAACAAAATAACGGAAGGCGAGAAAATACGCAAGAGAACAATGGGCAAAGGAACAACAACACACAACAAAGAGGTCAGAACTCAGTTAACTGTGCAAGCATAAGGAAGGTGAAGCATTACTAGCCACAGCAGTGGTACGCATAAGAAATGCTAAAGGAGATTCTCACATAATGAGAGCACTAATCGACCAAGGGTCAAAATGCGCATTTATAACAGAACAAGCAGCGACGGCGCTAGGAACAAAAAGGCAGCCAATACAGGCCACCATATCGGGAATAGGCTCGTCAGGGGAAAAGACAGCCAACTGGAGCATGAAACTTTTGATCGGAACTCGTTACCAAAGTGACACAAAGTGACAAAAAATAACAAGGAATTTACCGGAACAGGACATAATCCTACAGGATTGTAACGAGAATCATGCAATATTGTCAGACCCAAGATACTACAAGGTAGGGAAAATAGATTTATTGCTAGGAGTTAAAGAATATAGCTACATATTGACCGAAGGGATTTACCGAATAAGTAATGGACTTCTAAGTCAAAACACGAAACTAGGATGGATAGTTTCGATGATAGCACGAGAGAAAGGGGCTACAAAAGCAGAAGTATGCTGTACGATATCCAGACAAGAAATGGACATACAAATAAAGAAATTCTGGTAATTAGAAGAAGTAAATCAGGAAACAAGTCTCTCAGTAGAAGAACAAGAATGTGAAGAAATGTATCGACAGACAGTAAAAAAATGAAGAAGGAAGATACGAAGTAAGAATTCCGTTTAGGGAAGACGTCAAAAAGTTAGAAAAGACTTACAGACTTAAGACCTGAAAAAGAACTTACAGACTTAAGACCTGAAAATTTAGAGACAATTCATGAAAGAGTATGAAAAACAAGGTCATATGGGAATAGCAGAAAACCAATGAGATGGCTATTACCTACCTCATCATCCAGTGAGAAAGGGGGACAGTACTACAACAAAATTAAGAGCCGTGTTTGATGCATCAAGTAAAAGCTCATCATCAGTAAGCCTGAATAATAATATGCACACAGGTCCAAAATTACAACAGGATTTGACAAATATACTACTAAGATGGAGATCCAATAAGGTAGCATTCTCAGCGGTATCACCAGCATCACGAATGGAAGCTATTTTGTAGCAGTCCCACGAAAGGGCGGTATTTTGTTGTATTAGCGACATGGATGGACGCTATTTTGTAACATTAACAACACGTCAAATGCCAAAGCCTCGACGGTGGAACCCATTTTTGTGTAACAGCCCCAGCGTGGAAAACAAAGGCAAAAAAATAATATGAACTCGACAAATTAAACAAACATGAAAATATACTTGGTGCTACGTAACTTTACGAGTACCTCGGTAGCTCTAAGTCTTCAGAGATCTAGGGATGTGGATTCTTAATAGATTTTAAATAAATATAATATAAACTCAAATCCTCGGGGAGCGCCATAATTAAAAGAAAATAAAAGAGGAAACATACTTAAAACTTAAAAAAAATAATTAAAGTAACAAGTTAATAAAAATATAGAGTCATCATAAAATACAAACACATTTACATAAACATAAATATATCATGACCTTACCTTAGTTTTCTCAGTTGAATATCATTTAGGAACAAGAGAAAGGGATCAAATAATAATATTATCAAGCAAAAAACATGATTGCAAAATGAAATAAATTTTATTAAAATTTAGAAAATAAAAGAGATTCTGTTTACAAAAACATTAAAAAGGTTTACAAACAATACCTTGTCATATAGTCCTGTCCTTATCTTCACGTTGTGGATGTCCGAAGCACGCACTTTTCACTGAATTTAGATAAAGAATAGTACAAAAATGTTTATTATTTATGAAAAGTTTCAGCAGAATTAAATAAACTTCCAAATAATTGTTCCAAAATAAATAAAATTCGGAATGAGTCTGCTCATATTGACTTTTTAAAATATTTAAATAACTTCTATTTAACTTCTTGAAGTATTTATTATTAATATTGGCACCTAACGCAAGACTTTATCCATGACTCTGGTACTTAATCCATAACTGCTTACAAAAAGAAACTTAGATAGTGTAGTATACACTAAAATAAACTGGCTCTTTGCCTAACAGCGGCATTTGGCTTGCGACTAGGAAGTCACGAAAGGAGAACAGCTTCTCACACTACATTTTCAGGAACTTTAAAAACTTGATTAAGAGCTATGTCGGAACTTAATATTTGAACTTAACTTTCTCAGAAAACTAATCTCTTCAGAAAACCGCACCGTGGCGGCTCCTGCCGAGGCTCAACAAACCTCTCCATTTGAAAGCTCAAACTTGAATTCATTAATCTCCTAACTTGAATGTCTCTCCTCAAACCAAACAAAACGCCTGCTTCCAAAAACCCACTCCATTTCTCATTCTACCCTACTCATCCAATCAACCAATAAGAAAAAAGATTAATCCTTCCCTCTTTCATCATTGACTAAAAAAAAAAATAACTAAGCTTCCTACACTTTTTATTAACCAATAGGAAAATCGAAACACATTTTAAGCCCAACCTACATAATAGGGAAACATCAAAAAATCATTCAGCAAGTCAGCAAAACTCACTCCGTTCCACAGTTTTAAGTAAAGATATTGCTGATTCCACAATTAACACATGTGCTTTCTAATAATGATATGAGCACGTTTTGTATATCTAAACTCCAAAAAACCCGGCGCCGAAGGCCATTATAATATACAATGTAACTATTTTTCACATCGCAAACTGACTGTTCTAAGTTCAAATTTCGAGCAATAATATAAACACTGACTAACCGAATGTAGATATGTCTACAAAATAATATAGCGTCTTTCTTTTAACCAGACGGATAAACTCAAATTCGCACGTATTTTTTGAAACAGAGATAAATTCAATGAATTTACTTAGCATATGAAGCAATATTTTTATGTCTATATGGTAAGACAAAAATATGTTACGATAAATTTATAATTTGTGGTTTCTGCATAAGGCAAAATAATTTCGTTCTTTTAAACCGGTTCACTGACTCCCCCACGATTTCAACTTGGTGCTAACACAGTTTGAAATCGGAACCAGGAACTCAAAGATTAACTGAAACCGACCAAAAAAACTAAAAGAGGTGAAAACTAACACATGGAAGTCACTATATCGTAATATCGTTCAGAGACCTTAGGCTCACGCTAACGATGTAGGCATATCATACCGATCAAGGCATGGATGCATTACATATAACAAAAAAAAATGCTAACACAGTATGCAACGACGTAACTCGCCATCGTAGACAAAATAATAACCCAAAACACGACAACGCCATACGTCATCATTAACAAAATAACGCAAAAAATACGACAGCACCACGCGTAATCATAACAAAATAAATCAAAATATGTTACCGTTTTCTGTGGAAGCTCATCTTTGACTAACACCGCGAATAACATAATAAGAAGGCAAGATAATGTTACCGCTTGTTTGGCTGCATAGGCTTGTTTCATCCCTGACTTACGCCGCGAATAACATAAGAATAATGATGTCTTAGCATCATTAACGCCATAAAAAACAAACACAAGATAACATGTTGTCCTTGTTTTGGATGCATAAAGTCTTTCATTTATGACTAACTCCAAGGACAACATAGTATAATAAAGTCATAAGCAGTTATCACACAACCGAACAAATACACACAAAAAGTTACGGCTAGTTCAAAAATAGGAACATCATAGTTCTTCAAAGATATGTTTCTGGTAAGTGTACTCACAAAGCGCAATAATCCCAAAAATTACTGGATATGTTGCTGAATTGCAGCCATGAACAACTTCCCTTTCCGACTGGCCAACTAGCGGACATATCCCAAATCAATGTGCTCGCCTTTCCCAGTGTCTGGTTATTCACACTGCCAAACAACAACTGCTTCCAACAAAAAAGGTAGAAATCCAGGAGCAAAAACAAACCAAAACAAAACGAACGGGTTCTACAATGAACTACCATTGATAACTGTCCAGAGGGTTCTCTGATACCGCGGAATTGGGTAACAAAAGGAAAGATTGGATTTATAAATCCGTAAAATAAATTTTATTCGCATAAGCTACATGGACAAACATTCATAGAGGTGGCATATTCTGCTAAAGTATACAAAAGCTAAGATGTACTTATTGCAAATAAAAAGATATATAGGTTTCTAAATTTGAAAGAAGAATAACAAACAAAAAGAAAAGGCAAGCAGTCATAAGAATAACAAAGTCAAAAAGCTAAAAGAAAATAAAGAATTGTTTTACTAATTACTCTTTATAATAAAACAAATGATAATTAATCGAATAGGGTCCTGTTCAAAAATTAGTTTTTTTGCTATCCTTTAAAGGAATAAAAAAATAATTTCAACTTGTAATCTAATAAAAATTTGTGATAGATGTAATGCAAAACAAAGATTTAGTAACAAATACCGAACAGCAAAACATTCTTACTGCGCGAGTGGATTCAACTTTCAAAAAAAGGCATCTCAATTTTAATGGCAAAAAAATATGTACAAAGAACACGCAAAATGCTGAAAAGGGACAAAAAAAAATATTAGCCATGTTGTTGAATATTTGGTGTCCACTCTATCAAAACTGAACTAGTTTCTGCATCCGTACTACCATTGACCCTAAAAATGGCTCAGACACGAAGTCAAGAAAATTGACAGAGGTAGACCTAATCTAAACTAACTTAACGTAAACTAACCTAACTAAAGTCCAAATCGGGAAATTCAAAGTCGGTAAAATCAATTCAACAGCTAGCCATAAAATATATATATACACAAGGGAAGAAAACTAAGGAACCATTAAGAAATCGACTATTAATCTACATATTATGACAAATGAATCCAACATGGTCGCTATCAAAGAATAAAAAATGTTCACCATTCTTCAGCAAAAAAATTCAAAAGAGGCAAAATAAAATAAATAATACTAAAACTTCTTATTAGGTCAAACAAATGTAGTAGATAACTCTCAAAATGGTTCAAAAATACGGTGAGTCGACGGACAAATACATAATTCAAAATACACAAAATAATTTTTGGGCTAAACCCAAAAAACTTGTTCCAATAAACAACATTAGAACCACAAAATTTATGTCAACTCCAAAATAAAATCGATTGCTAAGAACCTCGCCGGAACTTGCACGAAAAAAAATATCGAATATTTAGAAGCCTCCCGGAATTCTAACATCGAATCAAAAAAATATCTCGAGAAACTGCAGGCCCTGAAATTTCAGTAAGTTTCTCAAGAAAGCGACAAACATTCAAACCACAAATAAACATTGATGTTAAAAAAATAAAATAAGTATGTACTACAATAGACCACAAAAAACAAAATTAAGCTTGCAGGAAAATTGCAGGAAAAACACGTTTATCAAGCAGATCCCCTACAACTAAAAATAAAAAACATTTCGGGCCGTAACACAAAATAACTCACAAAAAAAACAATTATCAAATACAGACTGTTAATCCGTCGAACATATCGACAGATTCCAAAAATACGTCAACAAGATGACAAAACAAACATAGAAAGGCTATACCTAAAAATTAATCTGTCCAATGATAAGATATCTTAAAATTTTTACTGAAAGATAAACTAAAGTCGAAAATAAAAATATTAACGACAAAAAAATGATAATTAAATTGAGCAGTGTATATCAATAAAAAATTAGGTTAATCAAAATCAAATTATTTGCTGAATTTTTTCATTATATTCGTGCATAACTGTCTACAATATTTTCGCTATGCACTTAGTTTATTTATTTAGTTTACACAAAAGTCTTACACAAAAACATTTACTTTTACAGTATAGTGTAAGAGAAACAAACAAAAATAATCAATTATTATCCCTTCTCTTGATCGTAAGATTTCAACTAAGACAAGTCACAAAAAAAATAAAATTTGAAAATAATAATATTTATTTTCACCAATCAATCATAAACACAAAATATTAAATTCAACAGGGTAATAATATAGCAAAAATAACAATTACAAAGTTCAAAAACAGTTTGTCGTACCATCGTAAACAAGGAACGATTTATTCTCGCGATCGAAGGCTGATCGTTTGAGAACGAAAATCATGACATGCGGGCGATTCGATTCTCTCGCCGCGTAACTGAAAATGGGTCTCGGCGCGATTGAGGTCTACTAAAGTGAAAATTTAAAATAGACAGAAAATAGAATAAAATAGAAATAAACATATGAACTATTTCATATATACATATATGAAAGAAATAGATGTTGTCGGCGTCATTTATGTATCAAATACCGAGGACAAAAAAAAAGAATACAAAGAGGACACAAGCAAAAAAAGGTGGGGAAACATTATTTAGCAGAAAAACATGGACAAAGAAAAGAAAACACAAAGGACACTGGCCCCAGCGTTCCGGGCGTTCATTTTTTATCACCAGCATCACGAATGGAAGCTATTTTGTAGCAGTCCCACGAAAGGGCGGTATATTGTAGCATTAGCGTCATGGATGGACGCTATTTTGTAACATTAACACGTCAAATGCCAAAGCCTCGACGGTGGAAGCCATTTTTGTATAACAGCCCCAGCGTGGATAACAAAGGCAAAAAAAATAATATGAACTCGACAAATTAAACAAACATGAAAATATACTTGGTGCTACGTAACTTTACGAGTACCTCGGTAGCTCTAAGTCTTCAGAGATCTAGGGGTGTGGATTCTTAATAGATTTTATATAAATATAATATAAAAAAAATAAAACGGGATAATACCAGAAGGTTGGCTGTATACCATCTAGTTAAATAAAATTAACATGAAGTTAAACTCCCTAGTGTAGTTGGTATATTTAATAAAAATTCTAAAAAAATTTTAAAAATCTCGGATTACGTTCAAAACGTTTTCGGACTTATCAGTCCATCATCCGTGAACTCTCTGTCCTTGATAAATAGCCACAATGCCAAACACTGGTCAAGATGTACATTCTAACTACATGGTGAAATTTGTTAAATAATTTGGCTTACATTGGATGCCAACGGATTAGTACTAGGTACATGATGCTCTACTCCATTAATTAAGAGATTTTTTTTATTATGAATAGGTCTACATTGAACAACGTTTAGTCTGTCTGTTTTTGACAGACCAAACGTAGTTCAATGTAGACCTATTCATAATAAAAAAAAAACTTTCAACTTAAAAAAAAATAATTAAAGTAACAAGTTAATAAAAATATATAGACATCATAAAATACAAACACATTTACATAAACATAAATATATCATGACCTTACCTTAGTCTTCTGAGTTGAATATCATTTAGGAACAAGATATAATAATAACAAGGATCAAATAATAATATTATCAAGCAAAAAACATTATTGCAAAATGAAATAAATTTTATTAAAATTTAAATATAAAAAAATGAAATGATGAATCTCTTGTAGAAAATAAAAGAGATTCTGTTTACAAAAACATTAAAAAGGTTTACAAACAATACCTTGTCATATAGTCCTGTCCTTATCTTCACGCTGTGGATGTCCAAAGCACGCACTTTTCACTGAATTTAGATAAAGAATAATACAAAAATGTTTATTATTTATGAAAAGTTTCAGCAGAAGTAAATAAACTTCCAAATAATTGTTCCAAAATAAATAAAATTCGAAATGAGTCTGCTCATATTGACTTTTTAAAATATTTAAATAACTTCTATTTAGCTTCTTGAAGTATTTATTATTAATATTGGCACCTAACGCATGACTTTATCCATGACTCTGGTACTTAATCCATAACTGCTTACAAAAAGAAACTTAGGTAGTGTAGTATACACTAAAATAAACTGGTTCTTTGCCTAAGAGCGGCATTTGGCTTGTGACTAGGAAGTCACGAAGGGAGAACAGCTTCTTACACTACATTTTCAGGAACTTAAAAAACTTAATTAAGAGCTATGTCGGAACTTAATATTCGAATTTAACTTTCTCAGAAAACTAAACTCTTCAGAAAACCGCGCCGTGGCGGCTCCTGCCGAGGCTCAACAAACCTCTCTCTTTGAAAGCTCAAACTTGAATTCATTAATCTCCTAACTTGAATGTCTCTCCTCAAACCAAAACGCCTCCTTCCAAAAACCCACTTTATTTCTCATTCTACCCTACTCATCCAATCAACCAATAAGAAAAAAGTTTGATCCTTCCCTCTTTCATCATTGACTAATAAAAAAAATAACTAAACTTCCTACACTTTTTTATTAACCAATAGGAAAATCCAAACATATTTTAAGCCCAACCTACATAATAGGGAAACATCAAAAAATCATTCCGCAAGTCAGCAAAACTCACTCCGTTCCACAGTTCTAAGTAAAGATATTGCTGAGTCCACAATTAACACATGTGCTCTCTAATAATGATATGAGCACGTTTTGTGTATCTAAACTCAAAAAAACCCGGCGCCAAAGGCCATTATAATATACAATGTAACTATTTTTCACATCGCAAACTGACTGTTCTAAGTTCAAATTTCGAGCAATAATATAAACACTGAGTAACCGAATGTAGATATGTCTTCAAAATAATATAGTGTCTTTCTTTTAACCAGACAGATAAACTCAAATTCTCACGTATTTTTTGAAACAGAGATAAATTCAATGAATTTACTTTGCATATGAAGCAATATTTTTATGTCTACAGGGTCAGACAAAAATATGTTACGATAAATTTACAATTTGTGGTTTCTGCATAAGGCAAAATAATTGCGTTCTTTTCAACCGTTTCAGCGGATCTGGAGAAAATGTTTAGACAAATCAGAATGGCAGAAGAATACCAAATGTATCAAAAAATACTCTGGAGAAAGGATACAAAGGATCCAATACAAGAATATAATTTGAAAACGGTGACATACGGCACGACCGCAGCACCATTTTTAGCGTTAAGAACAATACAACAGTTACAAGAAGACGACGGAGCGCAATTTCCTATGGCGGCGAAAATAGTAAAGGAAAATATGTATGTAGACGACATCCTAGGAGAAGCTGGGACGTTGCAAGAAGCAGAAGAAGCCCAAAAGGAACTAATATAACTTTTCAAAAAATTAGGATTTACACTTAGAAAATGGTTGAGTAATGAAGAAAAAATGATGGAGAACGTACCGGAAGAAATGAGGAATGTAGACTCCAAGGCATTCAAGCAAGAAGAAGTACGAAAGAAGTTAAGAATACATTGGTCACCTATAGAAGACGCAATCAAATTCAAAATAGAAATAACGACGACAAAGAAAATAACGAAAAGACACATACTGTCAAAAGTAGCAAAACTATATGACCCATTAGGGTGGATAGCACCAGTAGTAATTCAGGCGAAAATGTGCATACAAGAACTTTGGGACCAAAAGACCAGTTGGGATAAAGAATTAAATAGCACTCAACAAAGCCGGTGGAAAGCATACCAGGCCCAATTAATAAATCTTGAGAAAATATTAATACCAACAATTTAAATAACACAATCAGAGTAGAACTACATGGATTCGCACATGCGTCTCTGAAAGGATACGGAGTGGTAATTTATTCAAGGGTATTAAGCCCGGAAATTAAAACGAGTCTTTTGATAGCAAAATTGAAAGTCGCACCATTGAAGGGAAAAACGACATTACCAAGATTAGAACTGTGTGCCGCGGTACTATTAGCAAATTTAATGAAGAAAACCCTACAAGCATTGAACAGGGAAAATATTGAAGTATATGCAAGGTCGAGCTCAACAATAACCCTGGCATGGATAAAGGGATCGTCAAAAAGGTGGAAAATGTTCGTCGCCAACAGAGTAGAGGAGATAAAAAGCATTATAGAAAAATGGCATAAAGTGGATACAAAGGAAAACCCAGCGGACATCCTCTCACGTGGAAGTACCGAATCAGATTTATTAGAAGCGGATTTATGGTAGAAGGGACCAACTTGGCTGACAAGTGAAACAGCACTTAGGCAGAAAGCAGCGAATATACCAGAAACACATGAGGAGGAAGTCAGAACGAAAGTAACGGTGCACACGGCAACGATAAAGGAAGACATATGCGAGAGATTCTCGAATTTAGACAGAATGAAAAGAGTATTAGCATATTGTACGAGATTTGCAAACAACTGCAGAAAGAACAGTGCAAAAACCAGGGACAACTTACAGTCAGATAATTAGAGGAAACACTATTAAAAGTGATAAAGCTCACACACCACACCTACTTCATCAAGAAATCGACAATCTGGAAAAGAAACAGCAGTTAGACAAGAAGAGCAAATTAGTATCAGTGGTACCATTCCTGAATAAACAAGGGATTTTAAGAGTCACCGGAAGACTGAGGCACACGAATCTACAGTACTCGGAAAAACATCCTATCATTTTACCAAAGGAAAGTGCATTAACAAAATTAATTATATCAGAGAGTCACACAAGAAATTTGCATAGCGGACTACAACAGACATTATGGTACATAAAGAGGAAATACTGGATAATAAACGGAAGAAGAACCGTGAAAAATTACTTAACAAAATGTTTAAAGTGTAGGAGGTATAAAGGTCAAGCAGCACAACAGTTAATGGGAGATCTGCCGAAGGACAGAGTGAGCTCAAGTCACCCCTTTACGAAAACGGTGATAGATTATGCCGGGCCGATAAAAATAAGTACTACGAAAGGCAGAGGACAAAGGAGTTATAAAGGATACATTGCAGTATTTGTGTGTCTGTCAACAAAGGCAGACACCTCGAAGTAGTAAGCGATATGTCTACAGATGCATTTGTCGCGGCGTTCAAAAGATTTACAGCACGCAGAGGACAGTGCAACAACATTTACAGTGACAACGGAACCACATTCGTAGGAACGGCAAATTTATTGAAAAAAGAAAATCAAAACATAAAGGACGAGATAACACAAGGATTAATTGCACTAGGCACCCAGTGGCATGTCATACCTGCATATGCTTCATACTTCGGAGGATTGTGGGATAGCGCAGTCCGAATAATGAAATATCATTTGAACAGAATCATAGGGGAAAGTTTTAACATATGAGGAACTGAGTACGGTGCTGACACAAATAGAAGCCTGTATGAATTCGAGACCATTATGTGAGTCATCAGAAGACCCAGAAAGAAAAATAGCAATTACACCAGCTCACTTCCTTATAGGGAAAGAAATTTGATCACTGAATCGGGAAGAAGAGCTTACGACTTATTTGAAGATGCCAACGAGGTGGAGATTATTTAAAAAAATAAAAAGACATTTCTGGAAGATTTGGAGGCAAGAGTACCCGCAACAGTTACAACAAAGGAATAAATGGCATAAAACGCACCCAAACGTAAAAAGAGAAGAAATAGTCATAGTCATATTTAAAGAAGAGGATACACCTCCAGGCAGATGGCCATTAGCGAGGGTAATAGAAACACACCCAGGAGCTGAGGGATTAACCAGGGTAGTGACAGTAAGAAAGGCAAACGGGAAAATTACAAAAAGACCCATACATAAGCTGATAAGATTGGAAGAAGAGAAACAGGGAAAACCAAAGAATACATCAGGATCACGTCAAATAAACGTCAAATTGAAAGGCTGTTTATTTAGTTCCCCTAAAAATTATAAATTTTTAAGGTTTTTTCTTAACTTTTTGAGTATTACGAGTAGTATAAAGAAGTACTAAACCAGTGCTCTGTAAGAAAGTGAAATTTCGCGCCTAGAAGTTAAATTTCAGAAAACAAATAATATGGAAGGTATACCACCCAAACCTCCAGATAGAGGGAAATTTTATGTAGAAATGGAAGGAGATGGGATGATGGAATATGAGGAATTAAATAAAAATAACAATAGGGTACATAATAAGGTAACAAACAAACAAAACCAAACAAGTAGCACTATTATTGAGGTAAGTAACAAATTTAGTTCCAATAACGATGAAACTTTGCGTTTATTAATAAACGCAATGAAAGAATTTAATATAAGAACACAACTAATAGAACTGACAAAATAATCTCTAAAAGTAGAAAATAAAATCCGGATACAAAACGAACTAACGAAAACAATAGATGTGAAAAAGGGACTACGCCAGGGAGACGCTCTATCATGCAATACTCGAGGAACAATCATTAATAAAAGCGTGCAAATACTAGCATTTGCAGGTGATGTTGACATAATCGCAAGATCAAGAAGAGAAATGATAGAGGCATTCAATCAAATAGAACGAGCTACACAAAATAGTGGCCTTAAAATCAACCAGAACAAAACAAAATATATGCAGGTAAGTAAAAACGCAGAAATAAGGCAGCCACAAAATATAACAATAGGAGAATACAACATTGAGGGGGTAAAAAACTTTACATACTTGGGATCCCTAGTCACGTCTGATAATAACGTTGTGGAGGAAGTGAAGAGGCGAATATTTATTGCCAATAAAAGTTACCATGGCTTAATTCGGCAACTAAGATCAGATAACGTCGCAAGAAAAACAAAATGCCAAATATACAAAACCTTAATAAGACCGGTACTCACATACGGCTCAGAAACCTGGACACTCATTAAAAGAGAGGAAACATTGCTAGCCACCTTTGAAAGAAAAATCTTGCGACACATATATAAGGGCATAAAAGAAAACGGAATTTGGCGAAGAAGGTACAACTTTGAACTATACAAAATATACCAGGATCCGGATATCATAACATTCATTACAATAGGACGGCTGCGTTGAAAAGGACATGTAGATAGAATGGAAGAAGGCGAAATACCAAACAAAATATTCAAACAGATGCCTGTAGGAAAAAGAACAAGAGGAAGATCGAAGCTGAGATATTTAGAACAAATAGAAAATAATATAATAATCTTAAAAATCAAAAACTGGAGAAAAGAAGCACGAACAGATCAGAATTGAGAAGAATCCTTGAACAGGCCAAGACCCAGAAAGGGTTGTTGAGCCAGTGATGATGATGATGATGAACGATGAAACTTTGACAAATTTAAATCAAACAGATCAGTCAGGTAAGACAAATTTAAATAAAGTAATAAATTTAAGATTAAAACATAGATATTAATTTGGAGATAATGCACCTTATATAGTACATATAGAAAATAAAAACGGTAACATCGGTCAATTACACAGGATCGGCACGACCCGTTTTAAGTTCAGTATCTGAAATTGAAAATAATATCACACAAATTACAGTAGTTGGTAGAAATAAAATCAAGGTAGAACTAAATAATTTTGCTAGTGCTAATAAATTAATTGATTCTGAAATTCTAAAAAGCAAAGAGTATGAGGCATATATTCCAACGTTTTTTACTCAAAAGAAAGGTGTGATAAAATTGGTAGATAAAGAGATAGAAGATAATGATATATTATCATTAATTAAACCTAGATTTGGAATTAAGTTCGAAGTATTACATGTAAAAAGAATTATGCGGAAAATGATTCAAGATAATGGTAATACTATTTATGTAAAAACAGGAACCGTAATTGTCACTTTTAAAGGTCAGTCTATACCAAAAAATGTAATAATAGAAAAAATGATATACAAGGTGGAAAATTATACACCCAGAATAATCCAATGTTTAAAGTGTTTGATATTTGGGCATATAAGTGCCCAATGTAGAGGAAAAGATAGGTGTGAAAGATGTGGCGAAGAACACAACAAATCTAATTGTTCCAATCCGAATAATTTACTTTGTGTATTGTGCAAAGGAAAACACGGCGCTACTGACAAGAGAGCAGATTGTACAGAAAGACAAAAACAGGAATATATTAAAAAAATTATGAATAATGAAAGTATAACATATTATGAAGCTAATAATAAATAAAAAAGAAATAACGGCAGTTTGGTTTTAATTTGATTCAGAGTTGGACCACGGTGGAGCTATGCAGTCACAAGCCTGAAACAAACATCAGCAACCCTGTCTATTTAAGGCGAACCATCGCGATGCAATGATTCCACCTTTTGAGACGCAATCTAGCGACATCTCTCGCAATACAAGGAAAACAACGAAAAGCCACAGATACAAGGTTTACTACTTTTTAAACAATTAGAATAATTGAAACTAAAAATATAATAAACAGTATTTTAAATCTAAGACTTTTCGCTAATAAACTGCTTTCTGGCTGCATCCTGTATCTCAGGTTTTTACAATATATAAACACAGAGACGATGAAAATAGGAGAAGGTAAATAGAGGAAACTTTGGCCACGCATTTACCTTCCCTTCGTCAAGGAAAAGGACCGAAAGACAGTTTATAATACTAAATTTTCAAAAATATAAAAAATATTATTCGACAGTAAGTAAAGAACAAGAAAATACTTCAAATAAATATAGAATATCTAAACGAAAATGATCAAGTAGTATTGATTCTAGTGTGTAAATAAAGAAACAGGAATGGAAGCATGTAGATAATGGAAGCATACAGAACAATTTTGCAAACACCAAATTTACAAAGTCAGCCTTGTTATAATTTTAATAATCCCATTTATTCTAACAAAACACAAACAAAAAACGATAATCAAAATAATATAGGAGAAATAATAGTAAACTTTATTTCATCAACATTAAATCAAATTAATCACAATTTAGATAAAAAAACGTGGGAATTATTAAAAAACAATATTTCACAATTATTATTACCTCGTGATGGCTAACGTTTTATTTGTTCAATGGAATGCGATGTCAATTAAAACAAATAAGGGTTATTTAGAAAAATTATTGTATGACAATAAAATAGATATAAAATTAATATCAGAAACTTGGTTAAAAAAAATAATTTTATTAACTTTACTGGTTATAATGTCTTTAGAAATGATAGAGATGATGGATATGGTGGAGTAGCCATCCTTTTGAAAAAATTTATTAAATTTTACAACAGTCCTACTTTTCACCATATCAATGACATAATGTGCAATAGCATATCAATTAAAATTCAATCCGGCAAGAAGAAAAACATTTATACAATATACGTAAAACAAAATCTTAAAATCACAGTAAATGAATGGAGAAAGTTTTTGAATAGTCTAGAGAAGCCTTTTGTAATTGGTGGTGATTCTAATGTGATACAGTAGCGATCAACAGGTAGCCAAAACGCGTTTTAAGATTGCGGCTGTAATTTTGAATATTTTTTCGAGATATTTTTTTTTAACATCCAATTTATTTACAATCTGTAATATTGATTACAATAAGTAAATTGTTTAACAATTAAAAGAGACTTGCAGGAGACTGTCCAGTGACAATAACCTATAAAATCATAATTTTAGTACTTAACAAAATTATTTGTGAATAATAAATAAAACCCTATAAATAAAACTCTAGAATAAATAAAATATTTTTGAAAATTTAAAATTTAAAATCTTGTTAGTAGACCGCTTGGAGTGTGGCGCTTTAGCCTTATGTTTGCCTGGGGTCTCATTAGGTTCTTCGCTAGCCTGTTGGGGTGGTTTTGTAGTCGGATGTCGTATTTTTGGGCGTAACTGGCAATGTCTTCTTTGACAGTCTTCATTTGGAGATCACGATTGATGTGTTCATTGGGCATGTACCACGGTGCATTTGTGATAATGCGCAAGGTTTTCGATTGGAATCTCTCCAGGATGTCGATATTGGATCTCGACGCAGATCCCCACAGTTGGATACCATAGCTCCATATTGGTTTAATCACTGCCTTGTATACTAAAATTTTATTGTACAAACTCAGTTGTGACCTTTTTCCTATCAGCCAGTACATTTTATTGAGTGTCAGACCCAACTGTTTTCTTTTCGTGAATATGTGTTTCTTCCACGTTAATCTGCGGTCCAAATGCATACCTAGGTATTTTACATCATCCTTTTGTTGTAGTACTTGATTATTTATTGAGACGGTTGGGCACGTATCTTTTCGATTAGTGAACGTTATATGTACTGACTTGCTTTCGTTTACTTTAATTCGCCATGTTTGTAACCAGATATTTATACTGTCGAGATTTGTCTGGAGCAGTTGCGAGGCGATGTACGGGTTTGAGTGAGCTGCAATGATTGCTGTGTCATCTGCATATGTGGCTGTGATGATGTTTTGGCTTGTAGGAAGATCTGCTGTGTAGAGTAGGTAGAGAACTGGTCCAAGGACACTACCCTGAGGTACTCCAGCGTTGATTGGATATAAGTTAGTGCACTGATCTTTAACTTTTACAAGGAAATGGCGGTCGGAGAGATAGGACTTGAGGATTAGAAAGTAGTTGAGAGGAAGGACTTTTCTTATTTTGTATAGCAAGCCAGTGTGCCAGATTTTATCAAAAGCCTGCGAGACATCCAAAAAGGCTGCAGAGCAGTATTGCTTCTCTTCTAAGGCTTTGTTTATGGAATTGCAGACTCGATGAATTTGCTCGGTGGTAGCATGTTGTTGTCTAAATCCAAACTGGTGGTTGGGTATTAGCTGCTTTTCCATGAGGATTGGCTGTAATCTGTCTAGTAAGAGTTTTTCAAAAACCTTTGGCATCACTGAAAGTAGACTGATAGGTCTATAGGACTTAACTTCTTCTACAGGCTTGCCTGGTTTGGGTATTAAGATGATTTGTGCCACTTTCCACAAAAGGGGATAGTAACCAGTTCTTAAGATTGCGTTAAAAATCTGTGTCAAATATTGCACGCCTTTCTTGGGAAGTTCTTTTAAAATTCTTGCAGTGATTAAGTCGAATCCTGGGGACTTTTTCGGATTCATATCTGTTTGGATTTTGTTGAAAACTTGTTTGGCTGTGAATTTCTCCAACGGTGCTTCTAGTTGGTATGGATATTCTAAATACAATTGAATATTATCTTCTGCATCAGAGTTGTTGTTTTGGGCATGTGGTTGGAACACTTCTTCCAGGTATTTGGCAAAGACTGTAGCTTTTTCGTTGTTACTTTTAGCCCATCGTCCGTTACTGGCCCGGATAGGCGGATTAGAGAGTTGTGGTCTGTTAATCTTTCGTGTTGCCTTCCATAGCGAGTATTCGGAGGTTTCCGTGGCAGATAGATTTTGTAGATATCGTTTTATGTCGTTGTTTTTATTGTTGTTTAACAAAGTTTTTAGTCGCGCTGTAGCTTGGTTTAATCTATTTTTATCCTGGGGTGCACGGGTTCTTTGCCATACTTTCCTTAGTCTTCTTTTTTCTGCGATTTTTTCTTTTATTTCGTTGGGTAAATCTTTGTGTGTGATTGTTCTTGGTTGTTTAGGTGTTGACTGCCAGCCAGCTTCCTGAATTATCCTATTTAATTGATTTACTGCTTCGTCAATTTCGCCATCCGATTTTAGTGGGATGTTTAGGTCTAGTCTCTCATCAAGGATAGCCCGGAATTTAATCCAATTGGTATATTTACTACTTAAATATGGTGGAGGTTGTGTTTCGAGGATATTCGTGGATATCATGACCAAGACAGGAGAGTGGTCGGATGAAAGATCGAAACAAGATTGTGCTGTCTGGGATTCAAGTGGTATTCCTTTAGTCACACAGAAATCAACCAAATCTGGAATTTTGTTTGTGTCTGTTGGCCAGTATGTGGGTTCGCCAGTAGATATGTATTTAAGGTTGTTGGTTTCCATTGCCATGTATAATTGCCTACCTTTCGGGGTTATTAGCCTGGATCCCCAGTGAGTGTGTTTTGCGTTATAATCGCCGCCTGCTAGAAACCTGTTTCCAAGTGTGTTGAAGAATTCTTGGTATTGATTTTTGGCTATAGTATGTCGTGGTGGACTACGAGATATTTGGCACACGTATTCGTAATATAATAAAGAATGGCGGTACAGAGCGCAATTTGAAAAATATATTAATATGTGGAAATTACTCTGTAATTAAGTACAATATTAAAAAAACGAGCCTGTACCGCCATTAAGAACAACAAAAAAATACACTTTCTTCGAATAAACTTTTTTATCCGATGGCTTAGATTTTGTGTCATTTTGGAACCACTAAAATTTTTTATTTCATTAATAGTTCCAAAATGACACAAAATCAAGGCATCGGATAAAAAAGTTTATTTGAAGAAAGTGTATTTTTTTGTTCTTCTTAATGGCGGTACAGGCTCGTTTTTTTTTAATATTGTATTTAATTACATAGTAATTTCCACATATTAATATATTTTTCAAATTGGGCTCTGTACCGCCATTCTGTATTATATTATAATAATAATAATAATAAAGACTTTTTATTCATTTGGTATGTAAAACAAATAAGCATATAGTTACAGCACATTGAAGAATATAGAACAAAAGCAAAAAAGTTAAAACCTATTGGGATAACATCTGGCGAAGTCTAGCTAAAGCTACTCTTACTTAACCAAATGTTAATCCCCGACGCTTCTAATTAATCTAAAAATAAACCTAAACTAACTAATTAAAAAGGAACCTAACTTACAAAAAAAGGTGGGGAAAAAACTGAATATTAACCAAGTACTCAAAAAAAATATTTTTTTTCAAACTCATCATTGGGAAAAAAATTCTTTCAAAACAGCCCAACCAAAAATATGTCCATGAAGCTCAATGCACAACACAATTGTTAAGCAATGTTATTGTTTATCAAAAAGATATAAACGAAATTTATACTTGAATTGATTAATTGAGTATAGTTTAATATTATGAGGAATTGAATTATACAGCTTTACTGCGTTGTAGGTAAAACTCCTTTGGAACCAGGCTGATCTGTGTTGTGGCATTGTGAAAGTGTCTTTCAATCTCACGTCTCGCATATGGATTTCCTTTCTTCGGACGAGCTTTTGTTTAAGGATAGTGGAGGTGTTTGGCATCAGAAGTAACTTGTGAATAAAGTTACCCAGATGATATGTGCTTCTATTTTTCATATTAAGCCAACCGCATTCTTTTATTTTATGTGAAATGTGGTCATATTTTCTAATCCCGTAAATCAGTCTACAACAGGAGTTTTGCATTTTCTGTATCCTATTCTTCTCCGCCTCCAGTAGATATGGCATAAAAATAAAATCACCATAAGAGTAATGGGACAGGACAAGGCTCTCACAAAGAAGCTTTTTTAAGTCTTTACTTAAAATGTGACGATTCATAAAAATGAGTTTCAATGATGAAAAAGCTTTTTTGTTAATGTTTTTGACATGTTCCTGAAATCTTAGATTTTCGTCAAATATAATTCCAAGGTTTCTAGCTGAGGCTGTGAATGGTAAACTAACATGATCGATTTTTATGCTTGAATTGTTTTTTACAAGTTGACGTTGGACTTCATTTGCGATACATAATAATTTTGATTTGGTGGAATTAAGTTTTAAGTTGTGTTCGTCAGAGAGTTCTTTTATTATTTCAAGATCAGAATTAATTTTATCCAAAGCATTAAATAAATCTTCTTTATCGAAACTAAGGTACAATTGAGTGTCGTCAGCGTAAGCAACTATGCTGCAGTATTGTAAAGAGTTAATAATATCAGTAGTGTAAATTAAAAACAATAATGGAGAAAGAATTGACCCTTGGGGTACACCTGAAAGAATATTTATTGGGGTAGATTGTTTGTTATCTACAGATATTTTTTGTGTTCTATTTAATAAAAAAGATTGTATTAGGTTTACAGACTCTGCCTCAAACCCATAGTATCGCAATTTTGAACATAACAACTCATGGTCTACGGTATCGAACGCTTTGGAGAAATCTAAAAGAACGAGCAGACTTATTTGACCTTTATCAGATGCTCTTAGGATCTCATCCATAACCGTTACCAAAGCAGTAGCTGTGCTATAGTTTTTCCGGAATCCACATTGTTTATCAGACAGTATTTTATTGTTTGTAAAGTAAAGATATATTTGATCATATAGAATCCTTTCCAATACCTTGGAAAGGGCTGGAAGTATACTTATAATTCGTAAATCAGAGAAAGTCTGAGGATTGTTGTTTTTGGCTAATGGTTTACCAATAGCCATTTTCCATAAATAGGGAAAATATGTTTTTTCTATACAAGAGTTTACTATATGGAGAATATAAATATCTATGAAGGGGCTACAAAGTTGAAGCATTTTCGCTGATATGTTATCTACTCCGCAAGAGTTTGTTTTAATGGAATGCAATGCCAAGTTGATGCTATTCAGTGAGGTGAGCGAAAAAGCGAAATTTAGATTATTATTAAATTTGTTACTATTGTAAAATTGTACTTTATTTTTACCCTTATTAGAAACATTGGACAAATATTGTTCAAAATACTTATTAATAGCTTCGGGGTCAGCTAATTTAGGAGGAAGATCGCAGTTTTTATTAGTTCGAACATTTAAATTTTTTATTGCATTCCAAGTTTTATTTGAATTTTTTTCATAACATATATTTTCTAAGTAGTTCTTTTTGGCAGTTCTAGTTAAGTTTACAACTCTATTTCTTAGTAGTTTATAATTATCTCTATCTTCCTGATCCTTACTTTTTTTAAATTTTTGCAACGCCTTTGATCTCTGCTTCTGCAAAAGTCTAATATCATCCGTCATCCAAGGTGCTTTATTTTTTGTTACTCGACATCTTTTATAAGGGGCATGAACACCAAAAAGTTCAATTAATAGTGTGTTAAAGTATTCGATCTTTTTGTCAATATTTGATATTCTAAAAATGTTATTCCAGTTAAGTTCGATTAAATCATTATAAAATTGTTGATAATTAAGATTTTTGAAGCAGCGATATTCTATAAATTTAGGTGGTGGTTTATGTGATTTAAGATTAAGCGTTAGATACACAAGATTGTGATCAGAAATATTATCTGTAGGAAGAGTACCTTGGTTAACAACAACGTCCGGACAATTTACAAAAACAGGATCAATAAGTGTGCTCGTTGTCCATGTTATGCGGGTGGGTTCATTAAGAATTTGCAGTAGACCATAAGACTCAAAACAGTTTAAAATAGGAGAGTTTAAATTGAAAAAATTTATGTTTAAATCTCCCAGAATAACGATTTGATCAAAGATAGGACAAATATATGAAAAAATATTATCAAAATCAGATATAAAAGAGTTAGGATTTGAGTTAGGCGGTCTATAGAACGCACCAACCACAATTTGTTTCATATTAAGTGAAATTTGAAGAAACAAGTACTCCAAAATTGGATTTATTTGAAAGCTGAAATTTATAACTTGCGTTTGTAATGTATTTCTTATGTAAGCACCTACACCACCCCCTCTAGTTTGCCTATCCGCTCTAAAAAAATTATAACCATCAATTTTTACAGTGTTACTATCGATGTTAGAAGAAAGCCAAGTTTCTGTTATTAGTACTACATCATAATCTTGACTACGAATTAAATTTGAAAGCTCATTGGAGCTTGGGAGTAATGACCTAATATTAATATGTGCAAATTTCATAATATAATTTTACTAATCAACTCAAGAATAACAAAAAGGAGAAATCATGATAAGCTAATGTTCTGTTCTGTTTTGTACATCTTGCTGCACGGAGAAACGTTAAGTAGGTAAAACTTTATTGTTGCAAGGTGTAAGAAACTCGATAAACATAAACTACAATCAACACTGCTGCGCAATTCAGCCACACAAAATACACAATTCGGATGGGCTTAGCTCCAAAAGAATTAAGAAGAACTAAAGGGTACTTGGTTTTAAGTGCGTTTACGTCTTAAAAGAATAAAAAAAACTGCAATATAAAAAAGAAATATAAAACAACAGATATTACGAATACGTGTGCCAAATATCTCGAAAAAATATTCAAAATTACAGCCGCAATCTTGGAACGCGTTTTCGGTACCTGTTGATCGCTACTGTTTCCTCTTAATAGCCACAATTATGTTTGGGGTTGTAGTACTGTAGGGTACATTCCATGTCAAATCACTCAGGCAAAAAATTTTGGATCTCCGATTTGTCTAAAAATTGGTATATAGCTTCTGCGGGACGTAAAAATAAGATATTTAAGGTCAAAAAATCTTCTTCTTCTTTTTTTCTCAAAATGTTATTTTATGCGATTTTACAGTGATTTGGTGTTATTTAAACAAATTTGCATTTTCTGTCGTAAAGTATCAATGAAAAACATAATATTTTAATAGAAAGGACTCAAAAATGTCATTATATGGCATTATAATAAGTTATTTTAAATCAAAACAAGTTTTTGATCAAATTTTCTAGTCTAAAAAACGTTAAAATACATTTTTACATTTTCCTCCATTCCCAAAATACATCATCATCGATTTGGCTGAAAATTTTCCCACAGATAGACAAAAGATATGACTTTAAGTGGTTAGAGGGATTTGAATTATATTATAATACCACAAAAGTTACATGCAGTAATATCAGACTCCAAAGTATATATTAGTCCAGTCGGGATAGCATTTGACCTTGAATGCCGAGCTGTCCAACATTTTATTTTTCTGATCTTTAGGGGAGTCAATAGTAGCCTAAATTTAAAATCACGAATGAATTCCTCTGTAACGTTAGCCGCCATCTTGATTTTAAAGGAGAACCTGTTTTGCTCAATATCTCCGCCATTTTGAACTTTTCGACAAAAATGGTAGGAACTGAAATTGTTCCAAATAAATCGTTTTTACAATTATTACAATTTATTGTTAACAATTTTTGTCGTGAAGTCGATATTTTCGAGTTAATTGTACTTACAGTAGACGCCTATATTTTTGACTATAATATTGCATGTAACTTTTTTGGTATTGTAATATAATTCAAATCCTTCTCATCACTTAAAGTCCTATATTTTGTTTATCTGTGGGCAAATTTTCAGCCAAATCAATTATGATATATTTTGGGAATGGAGAAAAATGTAAAAAACGGTATTTTAACGTTTTCTACACTATAAAATTTGATAAAAAGCTTGTTTTGAATCAAAGTAACTTGTTATAATGCCATATAATGACATTTTTGAGTCCCTTCTAATAAAATATTATGTTTTCCAGTGATACTTTACGATAGAAAATGCAAATTTGTATAAATAAACACCAAATCGCATAAAATAACTTTTTGAGAAAAAAAGAAGAAGATTGTTTTACCTTAAATATCCTATTTTTACGTCCCGCAGAAGCTATATACCAATTTTCAGACAAATCGGAGGTCCAAAATTGTTTTTGCTCCATAATTGAGTGATTTGAAATGGAATGACCCGTAGACGCTATAGGAAAAAATCTGTTAGAAGCTATTGAGGATTATAATCTTGTAATTTTAAATAATGGTAAAGAAACTTTGATGCGTAGACCGAATAGCAATAATAAATCTGCAATAGATCTTACAATATGCTCAGCAAATATTAGTCATTTTTCCGATTGGGATGTTGTGGACGAGACATTAGGATCAAATCATTTTGCTATTGTTATTAAGTCAAATATTAATGTTAATAAAGCTGAATGTGTAAACACAAAATTTCAATGGAACATAAATAAAGTGGATTGGTCTCTTTTCTCTTCTATCACTGATAATTTCAAGGAAATTGATAATAATTTAAGTTACCAACAATTTTTAAATAAATTAAACGAATATTGTAAGATATGTATACCGGAGAAGAGAACAGGGATTAATCCACGATTTAGAAAAACTTGGTGGAATGACAATTGTAAAAATGTAATACAAGAACAAAAACTAGCTTTACGCAAGTTTAAATTACAGTCTAATATACAAAATTATATAAATTATATTAAATGTGTAGCAAAAACCAAAAAAGTTGTATTAGAGAGTAAGCGTAATGCATGGAGAAATTTTTGTAAAACTTTAAACAAAAATACACCAATTAAAGATATTATGTGGAATCAAACCAAACGATTACAAAACATTTTTAAACCAGTAAATCCAGTGACTGAATGAGAATGAGTTTTTAAGAAAATTATGCCCAGATGATATATTTTCAAAAATTAATGTAATGGAAATGAAAAAGACTAAGTTTTCACTCTAATGGCACATAACATATCCCACCAGAATGAAAACAATGGGAACCTTCTCTGGTTACACCTCCGAGGCTTCTACAATTTGCAAGCCATACGGATGCTGAGACTAAGGAAGATGAGGGAATTCTACAATTTACAATTCACGTCACATCTGCTCAGCGCGGTAAAGTTCCAACGAGACTGGTTCCCTTCATACTCCACACAGAGTAAATGTAAATAAAAAATGAATAACCATTTTCAATTTCGTTGCAAAACGAAAATACAGCCGAACCATTTTCCAGTCCAATCAGAGAGTGCTGCAAGCACCTCTACCGGTTTCGAAACTTATTAGTCTCTCATCAGGAGGCACATATGCTGCTCTCCCTGATCCAACCAAAACAAACCCCAGCGTGCAGTCCCGAATTGCAACGAACGAAATGGCATAGATGCCCTAGCGGCAACTGCTAGCAAAAGACTAAGTTTTCACTCTTATGGCACATAACATATCCCACCAGAATGAAAACAATGGGAACCTTCTCTGGTTACACCTCCGAGGCTTCTACAATTTGCAAGCCATACGGATGCTGAGACTAAGGAAGATGAGGGAATTCTACAATTTACAATTCACGTCACATCTGCTCATCGCGGTAAAGTTCCAACGAGGAAATGAAAAACTCTAACCATCCACTTTCAGTTCCATTTAGTTTCTGTGAATTAGAAATAAGCCTTAAGAATAAGAAAAATACTTCTCCAGGTATAGATAATAATGTACATTATATTATGTTGGCCAATTTACATCAAAAAGGAAAAGAAACACTATTAAATTTTTTTAATCAAATATGGCTATCAGAAGATATTCCAGATAACTGGAGAGAGTACCGGGTGATTCCTATTCTAAAAACAAATCAGAATCCTGATTCAGCAGAATCTTATAAAGGTATTTCATTAAGCTCCTGCATAAAAAAACACTGGAAAGAATGATAAAACTTAGGCTCGAAAGTTGGCTAGAAAAAAACAATAAATTATCATAAACACAATTTGGATTTCGAAAAAATCATTCTACTGTGGAAGCAGTGAGCCATTTGGTAACAGATATAAATTTAGCGTTTACGAAAAATTCTTCAGTAATAGCTCTTTTATTAGATATTGAAGAAGCATACGACAACGTTGATTAAAATATACTATATAACAAAATGATACACATAGGTCTGCCAGAATGTTTCTGTCAAAAAATAATAAAATTGTATGACTGTAGAAAAATTTATATATCTTTAAATAATAAAACATTATTTGGTTCAAGACTAGCGATTGGTGGTTTACCTCAAGGAGGAATATTAAGCCCTTTGTTATATTTAATTTACACTTCTGATATAGAATAAAATTTAAACTCAACAAAAATTTTACAGTTTGCAGATGATATAGTTATTTATCAAGAAAACATTAAAACAGAAATAAATGCAGTCAAATCCATTGAAGAAGGAGCAAACATATTAAAATATGGAGTGAATTACATGGACTAAATATATCTGATTCCAAAACCAAATTATGTATTTTTACAAGAAAACGAAAAGAAATACCTAATCACATCTTAATAAACAATATCTCCTATCCAGTACAAAGTTATGTTAAATATTTGGGCATTACTCTGGACAGCATCTCTGGAAAGAACATATAGACCATATATAGTTAAAAAACAGAAAGAGGAATAAACCTTCTTCGATTCGTATCACACTTACGTTGGGGAGCAGATCCAAATATTTCTTTGTTGTTATTTAAAAATAATATAAGAGCTATATTCGACTACGGATCAATATTATACAGTGACGCATCACAGTGTCATTTAAATAAAATAGACAAAATCATTAATAAATCCCTTAGATTGTGTATGGGAGCCCTAAGAAGTACACCGATAAATAATCTACAAGTTGAATGCTATGAAATGCCGATGGATATAAGACGAAAAAATCTTGGCATCAGCCTTTTACTTAGATTGTATGAAAAAAAGGCAAATTTAGTTTCCAAAATACATCAACTGTTTTTAGCAGACTTGACAGAAAAATATTGGATAAAAAAGAAAACCCTAAATATAGTAGATTTATATTCAAAAATGACAATATATGATAAACAACTTTATAAATATGACATAAACCCAAATTATAATATTGACTTTAATACTATGGAACAAGTTCAGGTATACTTTTTAAAGGAATATAGCAATTTGCCTCTATCTTTAAGAAAATTAGTGTTTATCTCCGTCAGTTCACAAATGTTCAAAGATTCTTGTATGCTATATACAGATGCATCAAAAAATATTGAAGGTGTGGGGTGTGCCTATTGGAATAGCAGTAATAAAATTAGTAAAATGTTTAAACTAAATTCTATTATATGTATATAGGGTGAGGCAGATAAAGGGCCTATTAGAAATATCTCGAGAACTAAAGACAACTGAATTATGAAAATTGGAATAAGGGGGTTTTGAAGACTGATCTATTTAATGAAAATATGTTTTAATTTTTTAATTATTTTAATGATGTCCCATTATTTTAATAATTATTAAATGTTTGTACATTCCTTCTACATAAAACATAAAAACAACCGCTAAATTGGACAAGAACAACTGTTTAAGAGAAATAACACACACCACTTGGAACACAGTATAAAATAATTTCTTGAACGGTTCCAAATTGCACTTAACTAACTAACAATAAGAGACTAAGGGCTGTTTGATTGGTCAACTTTTCTTATGGGGCTGGTGACTTCCAGGTACATCTTTAGCTGTGGAACAGTTTCTATGGCTGTTATGTAAGTAGATACCGTTTACTAAAGAAAATTTGTATTATGTCTTTTGATCGCATACTATTTTACCAGGACTCCATCGACCCTTGACTAGTTAAGGATTGATGGCAGCATATATATCAAATTATATACCAAGCACTTTTCATCAGATTGGTCGCTCCCAATGATATAATGTCTCATTTTACATGATATGGACTGTTGAGTTCAATACTAAACAGTTGCTTGGCTTTATTGTATGTGATTGAAACCAAGACAAAGTTGTTTTTCATGTTTTATATATATGTGTACATGTCTCTCGTTTTGTGTTTTTTAGCTTGTAGTTTGTATAGAGAAGACTTTTTGTACTGGGCCTGATGATGAGTCATATATTGTAAGACTCGAAACCGGTTGCCCCATGATTACATAACAACTAATAAAAAATACAAACTATAGATTGCGAGTATTGACTCAATTACCATATCCAATTGGAAAATATGTTCATCTATTTGGTACTTCCGGTTATACCGGAAGTTGCTTATAACTTCGTTTTTTTAAATAGAACACCCTGTATATTTTTAAATTTTTGGATTCTCCTCGATTTCTTCTTTCTGAAAATATATAGTTTTGTAAGATTATACTTGGTCGGTTAAAAGATAATTACGTTTTCTTATTAATTTCGTAGCAATATTCACACCCTCTAGGATTGTAGCAGTTTGACATAATAAACTCTATTTATGTTCAAATGATTTTTAATATAGTTTACTATTGTTAACAATTATTAGTGTAGCTAAATTTTTAATTTTAGTATACAGGGTGGGTCGAAACTCGGAATGAGTATTTTCTGAGTTTTCTTAAATGGAACACCCTATATTTTAGTATTGTAATGAAATGATATTTCATGGTACTTTTTACTTTCTTAAGCATTCCCTATACCTAACGGCTTTAGTTTGTACTTAATTGTTAATCGCACCAACAATCTTAACTTCGATGGTATTTTGAAACCTGAACCACTATTGGCAATTTTAAGTATCGGTATAGATTAATATGTATTTATTTCCAAAAAATTATTTGTAACTGAATATTTTCACGGCCAACCTAATACAATTTCACCTATTTTGTGTTGAAATTAAGGTTTGGCTTGAATCACCAATAACTCACAAATTAAAGAAGTTAGGTATAGGGAATGCTTAAGAAAATAAAAAGTACCATAAAATAACATTTCATTACAATACTAAAATACAGGGTGTTCCATTTAAGAAAACTCAGAAAATACTCATTCCGAGTTTCGACCAACCCTGTATACTAAAATGAAAAATTTAACTATACCAATAACTCTTAACAATCGTAGACTATATTAAAAATCATTTGAACATTAATAGAGTTTATTATGCCAATCTACTACAATCCTACAGGGTGTTAATGTTGCTACGAAATTAATAAGGAAACGTAATTATCTTTTAACCTACCCCGTATAATATTACAAAATCTTATATTTTAAGAAAGAAAAAATCGGGGAGAATCCAAAAATGTAAAGCTGGAAGTAGCAAAGAGAAGAAAATATTTTCATTAAATAGTTCATACCTCAAAACCCCTGTATTCCAATTTTCAAGATTCTCTTAGCTTTAGTTCTCGAGATATTTCTAATAGGCCCTTTATCTGCCTCACCCTGTATACACAGCTGAATTAATAGCGATAATGGAAGCACTAAAATATTTATCTAATATAAATCATTCAAAGTTTATAATTTATAGTGACAGTAAAAGTTCTCCAAGTAAAATTAGTGCTATAAATCCTAAATCAAAAGTGAACTACATTGAATTATATATAATAAATAAAATTAAAGAACTTCAGCAACAAGGAAAGTCTGTTAAGTTGGCATGGGTTAAAAGCCACTGTGGAATAACTGTAAATGAAATGGTAGATGAATTGGCTAAAAACGCGGTGACACAAGGAGTATTAACACATTACCTTTGTACGTCTAGAGATATTGAATCAGATTTATTCAAAGAGGAAATACAGGAAACCACTACAGATCAATCAGAAACTATATAACAGATAAACCTTGGTTTTCTAAAATGGAGTCGACAAAGGATACGACAAGAACCATATGCAGAATGAGATTTAACCACTGTCTTACACAATCATATATATTTAAACTTAATATAGCTGATAGCCCACAATGTATTTGTGGTCAGTTGGGTAACCTACAACACAAAATTTTGACCTGTTCTCTTATTTCTAATAAAGATAATATGTTTTTAAACTCACTGTATTCTTTGACTGATGTCCAGTATCCCATTAATTTAAATTATTTATTAACATTAGAAAATAATGAGTTGGTGTACCGACTATTGTATAAACATATTTTAGATATTAAACTTAAATTGTAATAGTAAAATATAGTAATTGTAAATTGTTATATATTAAAAAAAAGAAACGAAAAAAATATAGAAAAAATATATACAAAAAAATGTAAAAAAAATATATACAAAAAAAATGTAAAAAAAATAGGAAAAAATATATATTAAAAAAAATATAAAAAAAAGATATGTAGATAAAATGAATGACGACAGTCATTCTGTTGCAGTTTTTGCTGTGGAACTCTGAGAACATCATTTAGAAAAAAAATAAAAATATATTATGAAAAACTATAAAAAAAATAAATACAAAAATAATTATTTAGTAGTAGAATTGTTTATTAGAGATTAATATTAGTATTAGTTTTAGGAGAACATACGAAAAAATGACTAATAAAATAAAAAATAGTAAAATTGGCCAATGGATTTAGGGTCCGCAGTCATATAAACCCAAATAAACAACAACAGCAGGATCAAGATGGAAGAAAATACTTATCGCAATAATGTTTTTAACAATATTAAAACCCATGAACGCAAAACTTTATAAAATATACAATCCGGAACCACGGTTATTTACGGAAGACCCAGGAGAGGTTTTCATAGACCGGGGAACATTCCGAATAAAGATACTACTTGAAAAGAAAAGAATTTAAAAGAAGCACCAACTGATAGGAAGTATGATACAAGGCGTACAAGAACTGTGTCAAGAGACAAAAATCGTAAATTGTAAGGACATAATAGGGCAGTTAGAGGAAGGACAAGGAAAGGCGGAGTCAGTAAGCGAGGCGTTGACAGTAGAAATAAAAGGAAGAGAAAAAAAAGGTATATTAGGAACAATATTAACCTCCGTATGTGGCGTAAACGACGAAGCCTACAGTAATATTGAGGCACTAGACAAAAACCAGAGAGACTTAATAAAGGGATCACAGCATCAAGCAAAGGTAATGTTAGAAACAATAACGTCTATCAACCACACGGAGATGAGGATAAACAATCAACTAAACAATTTTCACAAAGCACTAACAACAGGTCTACAAAAAATAGCTACAGGAGTAAACGAAGTAGAGGACAAAACACAAAGACTAGAAACCGAATATAGCAGGTTGCGAACACAAACTATATCATTACAAATTACGGAGTTCATAAACGAATATATTCAATTCTACGAGGGAATATTAAACCTTCACTACAACCACGGATATTTCATTTATTTAATAAAACCGGGTCAAATATATATGGACCGTTCACTCTTGTTAGAGTATAGGTCGCTCAAATACTATGAGCTCTTTTAATCCATTTCACGCAGTGGATTAGTCCGCAGTTTCCTTTAGGTCATCGTTCATAGGTTGTGATGTTTTTTGCCTTCTCTACTATCTTCTTCCACTCACTCCGGTCCTGAATCTTTTCTCTCCAGTTTGCAATTTCCATCTTTGATATATCGTCTAGCAGTTGATCTTCCCATCTTATTTTTGGTCTTCCTCTTGGTCTATTTGTTACTGGTCTCCAGTTCATTATCTTCCTGATTAGTTCTTCTACCCCTCTTCTTTGTGTGTGCCCAAACCATCTGAGTCTTTGTGCTTTAATGAATTTTACTATATCTTCTCCTTCAGTTATATTTATTGTTTCATGGTTAATCAGCTTTCTATATTCCCCTGTTTCTGTCTTCACTGGGCCATGTATTCTTCTCAAAATTTTTCTCTCAATTATTCTTAACTTTTCTTCGTCTTTTTTTGTAAGGCACATTACTTCTGCTCCATAGGCTATCACTGGTCTAATTGCTGCTGTATATATTTTTGATTTTGTTTTTTTGCTCAGGTTTTTGTCCCTGAGTAGTCGGTGATATTTCCAATATACTCTATTACCTGCTTTAATTCCTTCGTTTATCTCTATACTCCTTCCGTTTTTGCCGTCCACCATCACCCCAGGTATTTGAAGCAATCTACTCTCTGGAATGTATTTTCACCTATCTTTATTTCTGTTATTCTATTTACATTGTCTCTTGTGCTTATAAGGTATTTTGTTTTATTCTGATTGATTATTAACTCTCTCGTCTTTGCTTCTCTTACAAGGGTTAAAAGTGCCTCTTCTAGTCTTTTTTTATCTCGTGCTACCAGTCCTAGGTCATCCGCATATCCTATGATCTGTGTTGAGCTTTGAATAATTGTTTTTTCAGGCCTGTGTCCCTAATTACTCCTTCTAGAGCGATATTAAATAGTGTCGTTGACAGACTGTCTCCTTGTCTTACCCCAAGTTCTATTTTGATGTCGTTTGTATCTCCCTCATTTGTTTTAACTTTTGCTGTTGAGTCTTTCATTGTCATTCTAGTTAGTCTTATTAATTTTGCCGGTATCTCCATTTTTTTCATTTCCTTTAATAATTGTTGTCTGTATATGCTGTCGAAGGCCTGTTGGAAGTCGATGAATAGTATGTGTAATTCTAAGTCATGTTCATAGCTTTTTTCAATTGTTTGTGTTAGGACGTGTATTGCATCTATTGTTGATCTTCCTTTTCTAAAGCCCTGTTGGTATGGTCCTATAATTTTTTCTGTGTATTGATTTAGTCGGTTTCTTATAATTGTGGTCAGTATCTTATACGTTGTATTTAGTAGCATAATTGATCTGTAGTTGCAGCACTTAGTTGGATCTCCTTTCTTAAAGATCGGAAGAAGCAAGCCAAGAAGATAAAGCAGAATTCTACGATATCCTGGAAGAAACCTGTGAAAATATTCCGAGGAATGATATATTAGTAATATTGGGTGACTTCAATGCAAAGATCGGAAAGGAGGACTATAATCGTAATGTAGCGGGCAAAGAAACCATTCATGACACTACGAACGATAATGGAGGAAAAATCTGCAACCTAGCAGCAGCAACAAACACATATATAGTTAGTACTAGGCATAAACATAAAAAAGAACACAAGATGACATGGATGATACCAGGAAGAATGGATGGACACCAAATAGATCATATTCTAATTTCGAAAAAGTGGACACAAATAGTACAAGATGTAAGGTCATATAGAGGGGCAAATACGGACACCGATCACATATTGTTGATAGCAAAACTTAAGATGAAAATAATCAAAGCAAATAATCATAAGGAAAGAAAAAGGAGGAAATGGAATATAGCCAAACTGAAAACGCAAGATAAAAAGCAACAATATACAGAACAACTGGAACAGAAACTGGGTAGGTACGAGAACAGCGAAATAGAAGAGGAATGGAAAAACATTAAGAACAGCATAATAGAGACAGCAGAACAAATAATAGGATTCCAAAAAAACAAAGATTCGAAAGAATGGTTTGATGACGAATGTCACCAAAAAAGTCAACTGAAGTACCTCGCAAGAAACAAATGACTACAGAGTGCCGAAAGGGAACAACTGGACCAATATAGAAAAGAAAAACAAGAAGCATTAAAACTCTATAGAAGAAAGAAGAACACATGGATCTCTGAACAAATGCAAGAATTAGAATCGAATAATAAAGACAACAAGAAATTGTTCGAATACATAAAACAACAATACAACACCAAAATAAACGAAAATCACGAAAGTCACGAAAATAAACAAAAAAGATTGGGAAAAACATTTCAGGAACCTATACAAAAACAACAATAGGGCAGATTCAGAGGATGAGGATATAAGAGATAACAGAGATGAAGAGGAAGGTACACCTACTTATCAGGAATTCATGGAGGTACTAAAACAACTAAAAGTAAACAAAACGCCAGGGCCAGATGAAATCAACAAAGAACTGATCATCAACGGAGGAGAGGAGCTCACGAAGCGAATGCACAAGTTAATGGTTACAATTTGGAAGGGTCAAATATCCAAGTTAATAGAAAGAGCAGGGCAGATACTACCGCAAGGGGTTGAAATACGACGACAACCCATTATAGAAACAGAAGTCAGCCATGACGACAAATATATAACGGTCATCGGCTACTTCATAGTGACAGGGAGAAATAAATGCAACATGCTCAAGGTCACTGCTATACCACTAAGGGTTGAGGGGTCAGTGTTGCATTCATTTGCCGCCCCAAGGAATCTACTGATCGTAGATTATAATACACTTCAGTACTTCGAATTAACCTCGGAAGATAGAGAAAGATGCTTACAGTTAGCAAGGGCACAGATAGCGTGCTCTTCAACGGCTATAATGAACATAGATACCAAACCAAACTGTATACTAGAAGAAATTTATGAGCGATCTAAGAATAGCACATGTCCAGTGGTAACCCGGAAAATACAACAAGCTCAGTGGAGTAATATGGGTACTCCCAACCTCTGGCTAGTTGTCACGCCGATCACGATACACATGTCCATTATTTGTGATGGAAATCGGAACGAAAATATCCTGGAACGAGTCACATTTCTGAAACTCTCACCCCGATGCATCGCCCAAACGAAAAATATTACACTACTCCCCACTAGCAGTGGAGTGGAGACAGCGGCTACCAGTTACCTGAAGGCCCCAATCACTCCCGTAGCACAATTGGTGACGAAGACACGACGTAAGTTAAATACGACACCACACACCCACATTAACATACAAGGAGAAGAGCTCCGTCCTATACTACTTGAAGAGGAGAGTCTGGAGGAAGAGTTAACACATATGCCTTGGCGAACGATACAAGAATCACATTGGCCTTATTTAGCGGCCACCGGGATCATTACCACGATAGTTGTAATTGGGCTACTAGCATTATGGAAATACTGTCCTGTTACACCCAAATGTCGCTCAGGTAAACCACTTAATAAGAAACCCGAACACGAGGTACACACGTTAGTTGGGAACCGAAAAGACGATTCCCCGTCGACTTCAAAAGCCGACGTTCCACCCACCACATTTTCATCCAATATCCCTAATTTTGATCTAAATATAGAGTCGGACATTGAGATCTAAGGTTACGGTTGGAGAAATATTAATTTATTCTTAATCTATTTTTGTATAAATCATCAGATTGGCCGTCGAGCAGTATGTCCAATACCAAATATTCAGAATTATTATCCGTTTTGAACAGTATAATTATATCACCCAGTAGATCGCACGAAATAATTTGTTTTTATATTATTACACATGTGGATCATTAATTTAGATACTAATTTGTCAATATTAAACGAGATAATTTGGAAATTACACAAAAGTGCTGACGACAGTAAAACTATTTAACTTTGTTAGATACACAAATCACGCGGGTCTCGTGTCATCGATGACCCAATTTCACCCAGTCTGATTTGTGGATTAGGCAAGTAAAACCTTTTTAACTTTTTCGTTGCTTTCCACAGCGAATAATCTGTGGCCTCTGTAGGTGTAAGGCTTTCCAGGTAACACTGGATTCCCTGATTTTTTCTGCTATGATTAGCTCTTTCAATTTTTTGGTGGCTTTGTTCAATTTTTTCTTGTTTTCTCTGGTCCTAGCTTGTTGCCATTATTTCCTCAAGTGTCTTTTTGCGGCCATTTTTTCTCTGACTGAAGGAGATACTTCATATTCTCCTTGGCGCGTTTCATAGTGTGGGATAGCAAGCCAGGCCTCCTGTATAATCTTGGTCAACTTTTATGCTTCTACTTCTATGTCAATTTCATTTTTTAATAGCTGATTTAAGGTGATTAAATGAATCTAATGTTTCCCTGAATACTCCCCAATCGGTTTTATTATTATATAGAAATGGTTGTTTTGACTGATGCAATATTTTTGAATATATTGACATTATCACTGGAGAATGATCCGATGATAACTCATGGCAGGACTTCGCTATGCACTTTTTAGTGTCAACACCTTTTGTGACGCAAAAGTCAATAGCATCGGGAATCTTGTTCCTGTCAGATGGCCAGTATGTTGGTTCAGTAGATATTTTCTGTAGATTATTCGCCTTCATTGCTGAGATCAATTCTCGCCCTTTTGTAGTTGTTAATCTGGAACCCCATTCTGGATGTTTGGCATTATAGCCAGGAATCAGGCACCAGCCAGGAATCTGTTTCCGAGTGTGTAGAAAAACCTTTCGTAATGTTCCTTCTTAATATTGTGTTTTGGACGACCATAGATGGCAGATATCGTTAGTTAGACAGTGGTGAGGAGGTTCAATATTATGCTTATTTGCTCCGTAAGTTTACGAAGCATGTCTTCGAGTTTAGTCATATTTGTTTCTGTTTGATTATTAGCTGTTAACGTTTCGGGCACAGTATTATTATTATGAGTAGTACTACTTAAAACCTGGGTATTACTTATTATTTGAGCAAAGGATACGCCTGGTTGTATTTGCTGTGTTGCTGTTAACTGTACTTTTGTTTGTGGGTTGCTTCTTTCTCTTAATGCTGAGTGTAGCTTTTGTTGTAGTTGCTTGTGTACTAGACATCCTCTATAATTTGTCGGATGATTACTTCCTCAATTAACACATTTTTAACATTTTCATCACGTACCTTGCGAGTGCATTCCCTCGTGGCATGGAAATCTTCAAATTTTACGCATCTAAAGGAATTTCGGCAGCAGGTTTTAGTATGTCCGAATGCGTGGCATCTTGTGCATTGCGGTATTATCCTTTTGGTATGTGGCGGTTCACATTTTATTATGGTGTTGCCAAGTTTTTCTATATTATAAATTTGTTTGTTATTTTCTTTGGATTTAATTTCTATGTAGAACATTGTCCTTTTTATATTGTTAAGTGTTGGCGGATATAAAGATGGGAATCAACGCTCCAAAGGAACGGTCAGTATAATTGCAATAAATATTAGAATTTTTACATAATAATACATCAGAAATAAAAAAATAGAAAATATTAATAAGAAATAAAAATATTAAAACCGATAGGGACTAATTTTCTAAGGAGTTGATCCGAAATTAGCTCCTTTCGCGGTTTTTTAGTACACTAGCAGTTGTATATAAATATTACAATATATTAAAAATTAAAATTAAAAAATATTAAAAATTAAGAAATTATATATATAAATGTTTAGATGGGATCCTGAAATCGATTTTTCAACTTGATGGAAGAACAAGATGGCCTCCTGCAATACCCAGGATGTGCAGTCCGCAGACGTGCAATTATGTAATACACCTCAAATGTATAAACAAACTCAACAACCTTGTACATCGTCCCCATTTTTAGGTCCACAACAGCAAGAAGACCTATCTTCTTAACAAGAATGGGTAGAAGTTTCAAATAATAAGAGACTAAGAAGTCCTGAACTTATTGGCTCTAAGAAACAAACCAAAATCAGTGATTACTGGCTGCAGAAACCGCTAGAGTTACAAAATAAATTCAGTAGTTTATCTGAAGAAGATGAATCGAACTTAATAAATGACGAAACAAGGAACACAAAAACTGTGCCTAAGCCGCCACCTGTAACCATATGCAAAGTTGGAGTAATAGAACCTATACACAAGCTACTCAAAGAAATTACAAATGGTAAATATACAATAAAAATCACTGGATTTGAAACAATAAAATCCAAATTGATGAAGCAATACATTTTAGCACATTTATAAAAGTGTTAGACAGTAGAAAAACGGAATACCACAAATTTAGACCGAAAAGTGAAAAATTATTTATAACATTTATATTCGTATTCAAATTAACATTTATATTCGTTACTAAGAAGATTACACCGTGGCTCGGACCATAATGATTTGAAAGCAAATCTGTTAGAACTCGGCCATGAAGTCGTAAATATTCACAATATACAACACCGAACTACAAAATTACCATTGCCGAAACTTATTAGTCTCTCATCAGGAGGCACATATGCTGCTCTCTCTGATCCAACCAAAACAAACCCCGGCGTGCAGTCACGGATTACAACGAACGAAATGGCATAGATGCCCTAGCGGCAACTGCTAGCAAAATACTAAGTTTTCAATCTAATGGCATATAAAACAACATAATGTTACTCTACATCCCACCAGAGTGAAAACAATAGGAACCTTCTCTGGTTACATCTCCGAGGCTTCTACAATTTGTAAGCCATGTTACTTATGTTTACTCGCAAAGTTTGTAAAAAAACTTGTGTATTATTCAAATTCGCAAGCGTCTGATCCTCAGTCCTATTTTCTTCCGAGCGGCTAATACTTGAGGTCGATCAATTTTGTTAACAGGTAAATCAGGACACATCAAAACAACATGGGATTTACAACAAAAAATACAATTTAAACGTCCTCTACATTTCTTCGAAAAATGTCGTCGTTTCTGTTCCATAGAAAATTTTTGTGCTTTAAAACAATTGATATTGTCATGCTGTCCTTCACAAAAAATACACCTGCCAACCTCATAATTTATCAATCCAGCAGCGGTCGCCGATGGCTGATCAGTTCCTTGCTTTGGTAATTTTATATTCTTTTTTTCAACCAGGTTATTGGATTTAAATTTATTTTCAGTCGATAAACCAAAACCTTCCGTTGCTAAATTAATTTTTTGTTCATTTTGAAGTTTATTTTGTAGAAAACTCATTAGCCCACTTAACCTTGTCTCCAAAGTTGTAACTTTGGACAGGAGTAAAGTACCTTTATTTTTCACAATATTGAAAATTGTTATTACAAAAAGTTGTTTATAATTCAAAACTATGTTACAATATGCAATTACAGCCTTCTAATTGAAATATTGTGAAATATATAGGTACTAATGCGCGAAATTCATATTTTTTGACACACCTCGTATAAAATTAATAAAAGTTAATATATCATGGTTGTATCTTAGATTTTATACCATGCTGAACTTTTTATGTAGAATAACTTTTTTCGTAAAATGGATAATAAAGAGTTATCAAATTTGTAATAAATAAAAACGATGTTGGATATTCACAAATTTGAGAAAAAATTTGTAAAATATTTTTCTTAAATTAGAAGCATGTAATTGCAGGTTTGATCTTAGTTTTTAATTTCAAACAGCTTTTCATAATAAGAATTATAATAAGAAAAATATAGACGCATATACACATCGAGGATATAGGGACAACTGAATGAACAAAGATCATACGATTGATATATTTGGGCATGTGAGGTGCATGGAAGAACATAAATGGCCAGAAAAAAACTTTTACAATCTTTTCTTTAATAGAAGGAAACGACGAATTTCGTAGAAATTTAGTTTTTTATTAAAATGTGATTTGCACAATCAAAACCTTTGGCATAGTTACAGTCGGAAAAATAAAAGATTAACCCATGAACGATCACATCAATCACTTATTTTGTATTTGCTATCTATTTATATAACAAACGTTTGTTATGTATAGAAAAAGACAGCAAATACAAAATAAGTGATTGATATGATCGTTCATGGGTATTCTTTCATTTTTCGGACTGTACAAAAAATAGTGGCAGTGTCAAGATTATGGTTTCGTGCTTGGTAAACTTATGTAACACAGAAAATAGGGCATCAATGCTACAATTATTAGTTATTAGTTGTAGTTTTACTCTTAGTTTTTTTATATTGTATTCTTTGGTATCGTTGGCTTAAATGTTAGGAGTAAAATAATTATTACGTTATATACGTACTCGACTAGAAAGTCTGAATTGTTGATTAAATAGTTGGGAGTAAAATTCATGACTTCCGAAATTGTATTCATTGCTAAGAACAATGCTCCAGGATATGTATCGTTAAATGGATTCCACATAAAAATGGCATACATATTCCAACTGATACTGACTGGACATCCATTTAAGTTCCTTGGAATTCGATTTTCGAAGGGAATCTCATCAAATAAATTAACAGGATTGACTGCTTTTCCACAGTCGCTTTTTATGTGGTATGGATACCATCCCAATAGTTTTCCATCCTGTGTATAAACAACCGATCTAAAAAAAAATAAAACAGTTAAATTTAATATAATTATATTTACTTTATATTATACAAAATGGATTAGATCAATAGCTCTTGAACAAACTGGAAGCCAGACTTCATAATCTAATAAAATTATGATAATCATAAGAAGCAGGTCATCTAACATATTATTAGGTATAGCTAAGATCATATCGTCTACATATTTTTTTTATAAAAAAAGGATTGAAAGGTAGTACAGGAATAATAATGTTTAGCAAGTCATCCATTACATATGCTGCAAGAATGGGGCTAATCTTTGCACCCATTGGTGTTCCAAAAGTTTGTTTATAATATGTGTTGTCAAAAGAAAAATAGGTATTATTAAATAAGAAAGTGATTAAGTTCAAAAACATATCTTTATCTATTGTACAATGTCTACTGATTTTTGGCCAATGTTCGTTTACTGATCTTAAACATGCTTCAAGGTAAACATTACTAAATAAAGAGATCACATCCAAACTAACTAACACGTAATCCTGAGGTAGTTGCATTCTATTGAATTAAGTGTTTATTTCACAGGAATCTTTTACATAACAGTCATTGTTACAGTCATAGGCAGAAGTGAGAATTTCTGTAATAAAACCAGCAATATTTTCCGTAGGAGCTCCTATTGATGATACTATAGGTCTAACAGCTAATGTTGGTTTATGTATTTTTGGTAGTGAGTAATACTTTGGTGAAATGCTATTATATGAATTTAATTTTTTCTTTGCAGTGTCATCAATTTGTTTGGTATCAAACAACATCTTGACCAGTTTATTACTTTGCCTTTGTATTCCTACCTTTGACTCGTACCTCACATTAACGTCTGATCCTACTCAATCTATAAAAAGGCAAAGTGATAAATTGGTCAAGATGTTGTTTGATACCAAACTAATTGATGACACTGCAAAGAAAAAATTAAATTCATATAATAGCATTTCACCAAAATATTACTCACTACCAAAAATACATAAACCAACATTAGCTGTTAGACCTATGTATCGAAGCTAGGACAAATAATCCCCGGACAAATAATCCCGGACAAAAAATCTCCACAAATTATCCCCGGACAAAAAATCCCCGGACAAAAATCCTCACAAAAAATCCCCACAAATAATCCCCACAAATAATCCCCGGACAAATAATCCCCGGACAAAAAATCCCCACAAAAAATCCCGCACAGATAATCCCCACAAATTTTTTTGGACAAAATATCCCCACAAAAATTCCCGGACAAAAAATCCCCAAGAAATATTTTTGCCGAATAAAGTTGTCAAATGAATGCTCATAATCCAAGGATGGTACTAAATATGAGAAATTTGGCCTAGACTGTCTGTCCGTCGGACCGTCCGACAGCAAATATAACTACTCCGTCATTATGCCAGGTAGAATGACAAATGAGGTGTCGAATGAAGGCTTATAATCCAAGGATGGTACTAAAGATGAGAAATTTGACCAAGGCTGTCTGTCCGTCGGTCCGTCCGACCGCGACTATAACTCCTCCGTCACTATGCCTGCTAGAATGACACATGACGTGTCACATGAAAGCTTATAATCCAAGGATAGTACTAAAGATGAGCAATTTGGTCCGTCGGTCTACCTGACCGTGAATATAACTCCTCCATCACTGCACCAGGTAGAATGACACATAAGGTGTCGAATGAAAGCTTATAATCCAAGGATGGTACTAAAGACCAGAAATTTGACCAAGGCTGTCTGTCCGTCGGTCCGTCCGACCGCGAATGTAAGTCCTCCGTCACCGTACCAGGTAGAATGACAAATGAGGTGTCGAATGAAAGCCTATAATTCAAGGATGGTACTAAAGATGAGAAATTTGGCCTAAGCTGTCTGTCCGTCTGTCCGTCCTACCGCGAATATTCCTCCGTCACTATACCAGGTAGAATAACAAATGAGGTGTCGAATGAAAGCTTATAATCCAAGGATGGTACTAAAGATGAGAGATTTTACTGTCCATCGGTCCGTCCGACCGCGAATATACCTCCTCCGTTATCATACCAGGTAGAATGACAAATGAGGTGTCGAATTAAAACTTATAATCCAAGGATGGTACTAAAGATGAGAAATTTGGTCCGTCGGTCTGCCTGACCGCGAATGTAACTACTCCGTCACTATACCAGGTAGAATAACAAATGATGTGTCGAATGAAAGCTTATAATCCAAGGATGGTACTAAAGATGAGAAATTTGACTGTCTATCGGTCCGTCCGAACGCGAGTATAACTCCTCCGTCACCATACCAGGTAGAATGACAAATGAGGTGTCGAATGAAAACTTATAATCCAAGGATGGTACTAAAGATCAAAAATTTGGTTCGTCGGTCGGCCTGACCGCCAATGTAACTACTGTCACTATACCAGGTAGAATAACAAGGAGGTGTCAGATGAAAGCTTATAATCCAAGGATAGTACTAAAGATGTCTGACTGTCGGTCTGCCTGACCGCGAATATAACTCCTCCATCAATGCACCAGGTTGAATGACAAATAAGGTGTCGAATGGAAGCTTATAATTCAAGGATGGTACTAAAGACGAGAAATTTGACCAAGGCTGTCTCTTCGTCGGTCTCTCCGACCGCGACTATAACTCCTCCGTCACTATGCCTGCTAGAATGACACATGAGGTGTCACATGAAAGCTTATAATCCAAGGATAGTACTAAAGATGAGCAATTTGGTCCGTCGGTCTGCGAGGCCGCGAATATAACTCCTCCATCACTGCACCAGTTTGAATGACAAATAAGGTGTCGAATGAAGGCTTATAATCCAAGGATGGTACTAAAGACGAAAAATTTGACCAAGGCTGTCTGTCAGTCGGTCCGTCCGACCGCGAATATAATTCCTCCGTCACCATATCAGCTAGAATGACAAATGAGGTGTCGAATGAAAGATGAGAAATTTGGCCTAAGCTGTCTGTCCGTCTGTCCGTCCGACCGCGAATATTCCTCCGCCATTATACCAGGTAGAATAACAAATGAGGTGTCGAATGATAGCTTATAAGTCAAGGATGGTACTAAAGACGAGAAATTTGACCAAGGCTGTCTCTTCGTCGGTCCGTCCGACCGCAACTATAACTCCTCCGTCACTATGCCTGCTAGAATGACACATGAGGTGTCACATGAAAGCTTATACTCCAAGGATAGTACTAAAGATGAGCAATTTGGTCCGTCGGTCTGCCTGACCGTGAATATAACTCCTCCATCACTGCACCAGGTAGAATGACACATAAGGTGTCGAATGAAAGCTTATAATCCAAGGATGGTACTAAAGACGAGAAATTTGACCAAGGCTGTCTGTCAGTCGGTCCGTCCGACCGCGAATATAATTCCTCCATCACCATATCAGCTAGAATGACAAATGAGGTGTCGAATGAAAGATGAGAAATTTGGCCTAAGCTGTCTGTCCGTCTGTCCGTCCGACCGCGAATATTCCTCCGCCACTATACCAGGTAGAATAACAAATGAGGTGACGAATGAAAGCTTATAATCCAAGGATGGTACTAAAGATGTGAAATTTGACTGTCTATCAGTCTGTCCGACCACGAGTATAACTCCTCCGTCACCATACCAGGTAGAATGACAAATGAGGTGTCGAATGAAAACTTATAATCCAAGGATGCTATTAAAGATCAAAAATTTGGTCCGTCGGTCGGCCTGACCGCCAATGTAACTACTGTCACTATACCAGGTAGAATAACAAGGCGGTGTCAGATGAAAGCTTATAATCCAATGATAGTACTAAAGATGAGCAATTTGGTGGTCTGCCTGACCTCGAACATAACTCCTCCATCACTGCACCAGGTTGAATGACAAATAAGGTGTCGAATGGAAGCTTATAATTCAAGGATGGTACTAAAGACGAGAAATTTGACCAAGGCTGTCTGTTCGTCGGTCCGTCCGACCTCGAATATAATTCCTCCGTCACCATAGCAGGTAGAATGACAAATGAGGTGTCGAATGAAAGCCTATAATCCAAGGGTGTTACTAAAGATGAAACATTTGGCCTAAGCTGTCTGTCCGTCTGTCCGTCCGACCGCGAATATTCCTCCGTCACTATACCTGGTAGAATGACAAATGAGGTGTCGAATGAAAGCTCATAATCCAAGGATGGTACTAAAGATGAGAAATTTGGTCTGTCGGTCTGCCTGACCGCGAATGTAACTACTCCGTCACTATACCAGGTAGAATGAAAAATGAGGTGTCGAATGAAAGCTTATAATCCAAGGATGGTACTAAAGATGAGAAATTTGACCAAGGCTGTCTGTCCGTCGGTCCGCCCGACCGTGAATATAATTCCTCTGTTACTATGCCTGCTAGAATGACACATGAGGTGTCAGATGAAAGCTTATAATCCAAGGATAGTACTGAAGATGAGAAATTTGACCTAGGCTGTCTGTCCGTCGGTTCCTCCGACCGCAAATATAACTCCTCCGTCACTATGCCTGCTAGACTGACACATGAAGTGTCAGATGAAAGCTTATAATCCAAGAATAGTACCAAAGATGAGGAATTTGATCTAGGCTGTCTGTGCATCTGTCCATCCGACCGCGAGTGTAACTACTCCGTCATTATGCCAGGTTGAATGACAAATGAGGTGTCGAATGGAAGCTTATAACCGAGGATGGTACTAAAGATGATAAATTTGGCATAGGCTGTCTGTCCGTCTGTCCGTCCGACCGCGAACATTCCTCCTTCACTACACCAGGTAGAATAACAAATGAGGTGTCGAATGAAGGCTTATAATCTCAGGATGGTACTAAAGATGGTACTAAAGATGAGAAAATTCACCTAGACTCTCTCTCCGTCGGTCCCTCCGACCGCAAGTATAACTCTTCCGTCACTACGCCAGGTAGAATTACTAATGAAGTGCCAAATGAAAGCTTATAATCCAAGGATTGTACTGAGATGAGCAATTTGACCTAGGCTGTCTGTCCGTCGGTCCGTCCGATTGCAAATATAACTCTTCCGTGACTATACGAGGTAGAATGACAAATGAGGTGTCTAATGAAAGCTTATAACCCAAGGATGGTACTAATGTGAGAAATTTGACCAAGGACTTCCGGTTTTAGAAATGCTACCGGAAGTACTGTTTTAAAGTCCCCGGAATAGTACAAGTGATATATTATTCGATGAGCCTTCGCAAGGCGAGAACAAATATATACTTCCGGTTTCATGAGTGTCTTTCCGTCTGTCGGTCCGTCTGCGAATACCTACAACTCCTCAGTTATTAATACAGATATAATGACAAATGAGGTTTAGAATGTAAGCATATAGCACACGGATGGTGTTAAAGATGAGTAATTTGACATCGGACTTCAGTTTTAGAAAGGCAACCGCAAGTACCTGTTTTAAAGTCACTCAAGGTATGATATGAATGTAAATAAAGATGATTTAAAATTAGTAAAATCGTATATGAATCGACGCAAAGTTACACGAAGAGTTGAATTATTGACTTCCAGTTCTACTTTCGATTACTTTTAATGAAAACCTAGGACTTACGAAGTCCAATTACTTGTTAACACATGCTTTTGTGAACATGAACGGAAAGAAATAACACGAGTAGCGTTCATAAACCGAACTACCCCCTATGACAAAGTAAATCATCAATGGCTGATAGCAAAACTCTACGAAACTACAAACGATTTCCTACTAACAAGGTCTAAGATCCGAATATAGGACGACCTGCACGTATCTGCTTTCCGGATGAAACATTTTTTTTTTATTAAATTTCATACATAAACGACTTGCATGGCTTGCCTATCAAAATCGTGTCATAACTATCCTTAAGGTGGGGTGATCGTAGGGTTTGAAATAAATATTTGAAGCATATTTTTTTGATTTTTTTTAAGGTATGATAGAATTCTTAAAATCCCATGGACTGATCGGGTCACAAATGAGGAGGTCCTTAGAAGAATGTGGAAGAACCGAGAAGTACTAACCACCACCAAATCTCGAAAGTTGGAATACTTTGGACATATTATGCGAAATGAATCCAGATATGCCCTCGTACAAGCCATTCTGCAAGGAAAAATATTTGGAAAGCGAGGTCCAGGAAGAGCATCCTGGTTAAAGAACCTTAGAACCTGGTTCAACACAACATCTGTGCAGCCTTTCGGCGTTGCTGCAGATAAAGTGAAGATTGCCATGGTGATCGCCAACATTCGTCACGGATAGGCACATCAAGAAGAAGAAGATAGAATTATTTTATTTTTAAATTTAATAAGCATATTCACTATAATTCAATGAATTTAAAAAAAAAATAAGGAAAAATATTAAAAAATAAGCCAACGCTGACAAATTTTTAAAGACCGCTCAAAAAAATGGATTTTGCAGTGGAAATTAGAACTTATCAGTGGATCATGTGAAAAAAAAGACCAAAAATGTTTTATTAGCTTATGAGTTTATCGAAATAACTCTGTCGAGTTTTTTTAGTTATAACGATTTTTGACTTTTTGGTATTAGGTACCTACTCAGAAGTCAAAACAACCAAATTTTTGCTCAAGAAAGGGTGAAAATCAACATATTTATTATAATAGAAAATTAGCATAAACCAAAAAAACTGTATGTGCACTTTGTATTCACGTTAAAAATTCGGTTAAAATTTGTATCATTCTTATTCCAGTCAAAACACTATTAACAAGTTCCGCATGGTGTCGCGTTTCCCTCATCGACCGAGGGAACATAATATTAAATTTTTTTTACTTGTGTTGATAACGTGAACGGTATCAAATGTCACATCGTGGATATCTATATTGATTTTAAATAAAAAAAAATGTACTATTATATGTTACATACATAGTTTTATAAGTATTTATTTTATTCTTTTATATTTGGAAAAAATGTTAATTTTGTTTATTTATTGTCCGCGTTAGAAATCATTTATTTACTGTCCGCGTCCGTTGTTGAGAGTGTCCGTCGATATCTATACTGACATCAAATATGTACTGATAAGGCTCAACTGCTCAACAGATAAAAGATAAAGAATCGTAGACTCGTCATGATTCATTGCTTGTAACGGTATTCACATGCAAAATAAGCAATTAGACGCTGATTCGGCTAATTGCCATCGGCGGGAAAAAAACCGGAGAAATGATAAAGCCCAAAGTCTAGCAGTCAGTCTCTGACACACGAAAGCAATTTTCAGTCTAAAATTATTACTATTAATACAGGTTCGAAATGGAAGTAGCAGGTGTACAGGACAAAGTGGTAGTTCATCCCACAGTGTTAGAGGGTACCAAAAAACCCACACTGGACATTGACGGATTCCTTCTGTATTACCACAAAGATATTCAAAGCGGTGCTGGTAAGGCGTATCGTTGTGATAATTACCGACAAGGGTGTAGAGTTAGAGTACACCAATCCGGTCAGCATTATGAACAGTTTGGCGGTGATCATCACCATGTACGACCAGAATCGAAGTAAGTAAATTTACATACATATTATATTTTTAACCTGGTAATTCAATATGTATTTCCTCGGAAACGGACTTCAGTTCGGATGTAGTGTCCGTAGCCGTTTCGTTATCGGTGAATGGTGTCGTGTACCGGCAATTAATTTCGTTGTTATTTTGTGTTACAGAGGGTCGAGGAAACGTGTATGCTCGACAGAAGTGACCGTTGCCAAACGCAGTATGCTTTTGACGACCAACGCGGTTCTGACGGAAACGGAAGCCACACTTGGAAGGGAAACTACAGCAACGGGAATGGTTTCAACGGAGAGCGAGAAACGGACAATGAGACGCGACCATCAAAGGCTCTACAGCGCCATTATCATGGGCGACATATCAAAGGCTACTGCATTCACCATCCCGCCCGCTTTACAAGTGAACAAACGTGATGAGAGGCTCCTGCTTTCTGATACACGAATCGGTGATGGAGAAGGAAGCAAACGGTTGGTGATTTTCGGAAGTCCATTGGCTTTACAGGTAATTTATCAAGTTTATATAATATAATATATTCGTCGTACTTACTGTTTTATAAAAGCTTGTAGCAGGCCGTTTCAGGCCCACAGCTTAGTAATTCTCTTCCATCTCCTTCTGTCTCTAGCTTCTTTCCTCCAATTTTCTATCTTCTTTTCTTGTAGATCTTCCGCAAACTACTTCCCTCCATCTTATCCTCGATATGCCACTTTTCCTCTTATCCCCCGGTGTTCTCCATGCTTTGTTCTTTACCTCTCTACTGTCCTCTATTCTAACAAAATGTCCTAGCCACTGCAATCTTCTAGCTTTGACAAAATCGCTTATTCTCCATTCGCCGAACATTTCATAATAAATCTAAGAATTTGGTCTTCGCTTCCATCCTATTATTCTGTCAACTTTTTCCCAAAAATTCTTCCTGATATTCGTCGTTCCCATGTTTCAATTTTCTGTTGTAGTTTCTTTGTTAACACCCATGTCTCGCACCCATACGTCAGAGTAGGTCGCAGGATACTTTTATAAAGACTATTGTTTTATAGATAGTTTTATTTTTGTATTTCTGGATACCTCTTTGGATTTTATTATTATTTGCAAACTGCCCGCACAAATGTTTCCTTTTGCTATATGTAGCTCTATTTTCTTTTCTTCTTCTATATTTGTACTGCTTTTCTTTTACATATTCTTCTTCCAGTTTTAAATAAAGTATAGTGTTCAATGTTTGTTGTCCCATTTCCTACTAGATGGGTTTCTTGTACAGCAATAATATCTATTTATCTTGTATTTATTTAGTTCTCTAATCAAAATTTTCATTGCACCCGCTTCATATATTCCGCTAAGATTCCACGTGGCCATATTAGTTAGGCTTACTTCCTTTTTGTTTATTTTTTTCTTTTATTTTTTAATGCTCTTCTCCTATTCATAATCATTGCCAGGTCCGTAGTCAGAAAAACATCCTCCTCTTTTTCCTCTTCTACTTTTTCCTTTTTCTTTTACCAAGCTGTCTTCGTCACTGCCCCATCGCCATTTAATTCCATTATTTATTAGTTTTATGTAGGTACCCAATTTTTACTGCTTTACCACTTTCTCTTTCTTTCTTTGCCAATTGTCTGATAGATATTTGCATTTTTCTTTCATTTTTTCTTGAACTCATCATATCAGTTATATAAACTATATATTTTTAAGTTTTGACTTCGCCTGCATAACGTTCTTTTTTTCTTGTTCATTTGGTAGTTCAACTAAACATCTTTTCTCTCCCAATTTTCAGAGATTATTCATGCTCATTGCCGGATCTAGCTGCATTTTTAAAAACATATCCATTTCGTCTTTAAGACCTGTGGAGTCTTTACTATCTATTTTTCGGCCATAAACAACAACTTTATTAATTTTTTTTTCCAATTTTCCAATTAGATTTTTGATATCTTTGAATTCTGGTTTAATTTATTTATTCTCATTCTTAAGTTGTTCTGTCTCTTGTTTTAACTTATTATTTTAAACTTGTAGATATTTTATTTTTTCATTAAATATTTGTTGTTGACCTCTCATTTCCTTTACTTATCCATTTGTTTCCTTCACATTTCCTTCACTACCGTTATGTATCCTCGTACTGTTATTAGTCAGATTATTAGATATTTATTATTATTATTATTATTGTGGTAGTGGCTTGTATGTAATTTCAATACAAATGCCTAGTTACATTTTTTTTTGTTTTTCCAGATTCTGGTGAAATGCAGAACTTGGTTGATGGATGGGACATTCAAGTCCTGTCCAGAAATTTTCACCCAGATCTACACCATACACGGAGTCGTCATAGACAGGAAGTCGCTACCGTTGATTTTTGCATACCTACCAGCAAAGAATCAACTTACCTACAAGACGCTGCTACAGACAGTCAAAGAAAATCTGCCATTACCACAGCCAAATGCGCCAGAAGAAGTATTTCCTCAATATATTATCACCGATTTTGAGAAGGCCGCCATTAATGCTATCAGAGACGTTTCCCCGGAGCCGAAGCTAGGGCTGTTTGTTTCACTTGAAACAGTCGATCTTTCGCCGAGTCCAGTCCATGCCACAAGTATTAACGCTGTGAGTTACATACATACATTATATAATCGAAAACCTTTTATACCCGAAGGTGTCGAGGTGTACAAGCTGTCTTAAATTTTTCTACAAGTTTACGCCACTCCTTTCTGTCTCTAGCTAGTCATTCGCCTCATTATATGTCTTCCCTCTTTCTTCGAAAACCTCGCTTATGCTATTGTTTCATGTTTTTCTTGGTCGTCTTCTGCAGTTTTTTCCTATTTTTCTCCGTTCACATATCTTTTTCACCTATTTAGTTTTGTTCATTCTGCTGATCATATGTCTCCACGATTTCAGTTTCCTTTCTTCTGCTTTAGCTTGTAGTGATTTCGTTCCTAGTTCTTGTCTAATGTCTCCATTTCTTCTTCTATTTGTTCTTCTAACACACAGCACTTTCCTCAAGCATTTAATTCGTTTGTTTTTCGTCGAGTACCCAGTTTTCTGCCCCGTAGGTTAATACAGTTTGGTACACTGTTTGGTATACGATCAATTTTGTTTTTGTTGTTAGTTCTTTTCTGTTCAAGAAGTTTTTGTATAGTGCTTGATATATTCTAGTTGCTGAATTTATTCTGGCACCAATATCTTCTTCTTGCGTCCCTTCATTATTCAAACTTATCCCTATTAGATACTTGTATACTTTTATCTGTTCGATTATATTTACTTCAATGTTTATGTTTAGTTTTGTTTTGTTTTTTGTTACTACCATCACTTTAGTTTTCTCGCAGTGAGTTACTGTAATTTATTATTTATTTATGAAAATAATTTATGAGCATAATATACAGGGTGATTCATTAAGAATGTCCAATTTTTGAGTTGTAGATTCTAGGACTCAAAATATTAAGATTTAACTTAAATCAATTAAGTAAAATGTGGCTCGTTGATGAGTTACAGGGTGTTTTATTTAAAAATCAATAAATATTTTTACCCAGTACTTTAAAACTATTTGATATATCTTTGTCATACTTGGCAGAAAGTGTAGGTACTATACACTTTACTAAATTATGATAAATAAACGTTTCTGGCTACTACCAGAGACGTACGACAGGGGAAAGTGAATGGTTGACCCTTTCCAAATTCTACGCCACTGATGGAATTGCTATTTTAGCATAATTTTTAGATTCTACAATACTTTCCATGTAAATAAATACTTTTTATATCCATAAAATCATTAGATTTTCGAGATATTTAAAGTTAAAAATGAAGGGCCACAATCAATTAATCAAATAGCTGTGGGATTTCATTTCCATTTCAAATATCTCGAAAACTAATGCCTTTATCGTTACGAATGATGGGTATATTTACATCGAAAGTATTGGAGAATCTAAATGTTGTGCTAAAATATCAATTCCGCCATTAGCGTAGAAGTTGGGAAGGGTTGGCCATTTACTGTCGCCTGCCGAACGCCTTTGGTAGTAGTCAGAAGCGTTTGCTTATTATAATTTGGTAAAGTGCATACATATAGTACCTACACTCTCTGCCAAATATGACAGGGATACATTAAATGGTTTTAAAGTGCTGGAAAAAATAGTTATTAAATTTTTAAAAACACCATGTAACTCAGTAACGAACCACCTTTTATTTAAGAGATTTAAGTTAAATCTTAATATTTTGAGACCTCGACTCTACAACTCAGAGATTGGAGATTTTTAACCCGGGAGCAGTCGCGCTCACTTCTGTAACGTGAACAGTCGTGTGTTAGATTTTATCTCACAATACGAATTTAAATACGAATTTACAACAAATTTTTATTTTATAGTATTTTTATTTACTTGCTATGTTAGAAATATTATTGCTAACAATTATTAAAGCTAATTGGCTCTCCCCAAAGCCATAAATTCCACAAAAAGAAGAAGAAAAAAACCTACGCATTACTACACCCTTCCTCGAGGCACTTACGAAATTTTTTCAAAATTGCAAAATTTTTCATCAAGTTTTCGCGAAAAAGGAGAAAATGTTAGATTTTATCTAACGGCGCGACTGCTCGCCGGTTAATGAAACACCTTGTATATTTATACGAATTTTTCACTATTTTACAGTTACAATCTGCAGACAGATAATGGAAAGAAGGTCCACAAAGCCGTTAATGCGCTCGGGTCATTAGCGTTTCTACCAGTCGCTGATGTTGCCGCTGTTTTCGACGAAATAAGAGCAACATTCGAATATACCCATTGCATTCAGCCTTTGTTTGAATACTTCAGGACATACTACATCCAAACGGATGGACTTGGAATGGGATTTCCGACAGCCTTTTGGAATGTCCGCAACCGGTTTGATAATGGTAAACCGCGTACAAATAACAGTAGTGACGGTTGGCACTTTAGGTTTAACTCTCTACCCTCCAATGTGCATCCAACAATAAGGAAAAGTATCCAAAATTTGCAATGTGAAGAAAATCACATGTTTGTCGAATACGAAAATTTGCTAAAAGGAATAAGGGATAATGGTAAAGCTAGCAGACGGAGAATCGAGAGTCAGCTGAGGGTAATTATTGGAAATCAGGCAGCTGGAATTTATGAAACCAACATGGATTTTTTGGATAATGTTTCGCAGTGTTTGAAGGGATATTTAACTGTTAACGTTTAATTTTCTTTGATACGCTTTTAAAGATAATTTTACCTGATATGATTTTTGTATATGGTTTTTGTTAACTGATCATTTAATTTAATTATTTAGATTTTTATTATATATTTTGTATTTTAGTTATATAAGTGTACTTCTATTAGATGCATTAATAAAAATATTAGAACACATTTCATTCTGTTTTGTTTTTAATCCAGTTTGATACATGTACTATCATACCTTTTAAAATTTCATATAATCGTACGTTTTGACAGATGAATGAACGGCCGTGATAAACCTGGTTTTCCATCACGCATGAAGAAGCATATTGCTTTTTCCTTGCTGTATGTTGAAAACGACACTAGATACAGTTGAGTCCCTGAATCTTTATCCGTGCGTCATCATTTAAAGCATACGAAATAAGTCGACGATAAGTCGGAAATTGAAATTTACTAAACGCAACAGCAAGTGACAGTAAGTGACTTGCTGTTGGCGTTTAGTAAATTTCAATTTCCGACTTATCATCGACTTACTTCGTATGCTTTAAATGATGACGCATGAGTAAAGATTCAGGCACTCAACTGTATCAGATATATCATTATAAGATTTGGTATGTATCAAAACAATTTTCCACCAATTTCAATTCCAATGCCAGAACCACAACCACGCATCTCGAGAAAAGCTACACAAAGCTTTTCGATTAATTCGACGTTTTTAGTTTAGTGTATTTGGGGACAAATTTATGGGCACTACTATTCGATATGAGGTTTTTAAAAAACGTAATTTATTGAGGATCTGTGTGCATCCATAGAAAACTTTTAAATTTAGCCAAAAATTAAACAAGATATAGCTGCTCAGAGAGAGGCCAGATGGGAGAAGGTCTGTAGGACGGTCCAGAAAGAAGTGGAAAGATGCAGTCAGAGAAGATTCGGAGAGAATGGGAGCAACAAAATGGGAAATAGTGGCACAGGACCGACAAACATGGAAGGTAATAGTAAACGTGGCAAAGATTCTGGAAGAGTTATAACGCCATTGATAATGATGACGACTAAATATTTTTGACGTTAAATTTACAAAAATGAACAGGTCTTTTTGCAATACAATCAAGATTATCGTTTTCAGGACCAGCAATTATCATCACAAATAGGAAATGTTTTGAACAGGGTTATTAAAAGATTTAAGCGAATAATTACAAGATTCGAAGAGCCTTAGCTCATTCCCCATATGTTGCACGATTTTTGAAAGAACTCACAATTGGAATTCGATATATGGTAATCGAAATTACAGTTCATGCTTAATTTTATTTGGGAATCATTATTTTCGTACCGAAAAGCGGTTTAATGGCGATTGCTATAATAACCCTATGCCTATAGCCCATCTATACCCGAATGGAACGTAGATAGAGCGCGTAAAACAGTCTTGCTGCCTGGGAACTATTAGAAATGATCAGTGGAGCAGAAAAGTTGAAAATGGAGGAGGTATTTAGCATCAACGGTTCTCCTTTAAAATCAATATGACGGCTAACGCCTCAGCGGAATTCAGTCGCAATTTTAAATTTACACCACTATTGACTATTTTTAAAGGTAAGAATTATAAAATTTGGGGCAGCTCGGAAACAAGATTCAATTCAATAATTATGCTCCCCCCACCCCTTTTTAATATATTCCCGCTTAACTCGGAAAATATCAACCGCACGAAAAAAATTGTCAAAAAGAAATTGTAGGAAATCATATTTGAAACAATTTTAAATATTCGTAAAAAAATGAAAGAGATCAAAATTATGTAAAAGTTAATTATCTCTATTTCTGTAGAAGATATTTTCTATCTTTTCTATATATTCTACCTGGCGTAGTGACGGAGTTACATTCGCGGTCGGACGGACCAACGGACGCCTCCAAATTTATCATCTTTAGTACCATCCTTCGATTATAAGCTTTCATTCGACACCTCATTGTCATTCTACCTGGTATAGTGACGGAGGAGTTACATTCGCGGTCGGACGAACAGATGGACAGACAGACTAGGTCAAATTTCTCATCTTTAGTACTATCCTTGCATTATAAGCTTTATCTGACACCTCATGTGACATTCTAGCAGGCATAGTGACGGAGAAGTTATATTTACGGTCAGAGGGACCGACAGACAGACAGTCTAGGTCAATTTTCTCAACTTTAGTACCATCCTTGGATTATAAGCCTTCATTCAACACCTCATTTGTTATTCTACCTGGCATAATGACAGAGTAGCTATATTCGCGGTCGGACGGACAGATGGACATAATATCAAATGGCCAAATTTCTCATCTTTAGTACTATCCTTGGTTATAAGCTTTCATTCGACACATTATTTGTCATTCTACCTGGTAGAGTGACGGAGGAGTTATATTTGCGGTCAGCCAGACAGACTTTATAGCTTTAGTTTATGACTTTAGGTCAGCTCATCTTTAGGACCATCGTTGGAATATAACCGTTCATTCGACACCTCATTTGTCATTCTACCTGGCATAATGACGGAGTAGTTATATTCGCGGTCGGACGGACAGATGGACAGACAGCCTTGGTCAGATTTTTCATCTTTAGTACCATCCTTGGATTATAAGCTTTCATTCGACACCTCATTTGTCATTCTACCTGGTACAGTGACGGAGGAGTTACATTCGCGGTCAGGCAGACCGACGGACCAACTTGCTCATCTTTAGTACCATCCTTGGTTATAAGCTTTCATTTGACACCTTATTTGTCATTCTACCTGATACATTGACAAAAGAGTTATATTCGCGGTCAAGCAGACCGACGGACCAAATTGCTCATCTTTAGTACCACCGTTGGATTATAACCGTTCATTCGACACCTCATTTGTCATTGTACCTGGCATAATGACGGAGTAGTTACATTCGCGGTCGGACGGACAGATGGACAGACAGCCTTGGTCAAATTTCTCATCTTTAGTACCATCCTTGGTTATAAGCTTTCATTTGACACCTAATTTGTCATTCTACCTGGTACATTGACAAAAGAGTTATATTCGCGGTCAAGCAGACCGACGGACCAAATTGCTCATCTTTAGTACCATCGTTGGATTATAACCGTTCATTCGACACCTCATTTGTCATCCTACCTGGCATAATGACAGAGTAGTTATATTCGCGGTGGGACGGACAGATGGACAGAATGTCAAATAGTCAAATTTCTCATCTTTAGTACCATCCTTGGTTATAAGCTTTCATTGGACACCTTATTTGTCATTATACCTGGTAGAGTGACAAAGGAGTTATATTCGTGGTCAGGCAGACCGACGGACAAAATTGCTCATCTTTAGGACCATCGTTGGATTATAACCCTTCATTCGACACCTCATTTGTCATTCTACCTGGCATAATGACGGAGTAGTTACAATCGCGGTCGGACGGACAGATCGACAGAGAGCCTTGGTCATATTTTTCATCTTTAGTACCATCCTTGGATTATAAGCTTTCATTCGGCACCTCATTTGTCCTTCTACCTGGTACAGTGACGGAGGAGTTATATTCGCGGTCAGTCAGACCGACGGACCAAATTGCTCATCTTTAGTACCACCGTTGGATTATAACCGTTCATTCGACACCTCATTTGTCATTGTACCTGGCATAATGACGGAGTAGTTACATTCGCGGTCGGACGGACAGATGGACAGACAGCCTTGGTCAAGTTTATCATCTTTAGTACCATTCTTCGTTATAGGCTTTCATTCGACAGATTATTTGTCATTCTGCATGGTACAGTGACGGAGGAGTTATATTCGCGGTCAGGCAGACCGACGGACCAAATTGCTCATCTTTAGTACCATCGTTGGATTATAACCGTTCATTCGACACCTCATTTGTTATTCTACCTGGCATAATGACAGAGTAGTTACATTCGCGGTCGGACGGACAGATGGACAGAATGTCAAATGGTCAAATTTCTCATCTTTAGTACCATCCTTGGTTATAAGCTTTCATTCGACAACTTATTTGTCATTATACCTGGTAGAGTGACGGAGGAGTTATACTCGTGGTCAGGCAGACCGACGGACAAAATTGCTCATCTTTAGGACCATAGTTGGATTATAACCGTTCATTCGACACCTCATTTGTCATTGTACCTGGCATAATGACGGAGTAGTTACATTCGCGGTCGGACGGAGAGATGGACAGACAGCCTTGGTCAAGTTTATCATCTTTAGTACCATTCTTGGTTATAGGCTTTCATTCGACAGATTATTTGTCATTCTACATGGTACAGTGACGGAGGAGTTATATTCGCGGTCAGGCAGACCGACGGACCAAATTGCTCATCTTTAGTACCATCGTTGGATTATAACCGTTCATTCGACACCTCATTTGTCATTGTACCTGGCATAATGACGGAGTAGTTACATTCGCGGTCGGACGGACAGATGGACAGACAGCCTTGGTCAAGTTTATCATCTTTAGTACCATTCTTGGTTATAGGCTTTCATTCGACAGATTATTTGTCATTCTACATGGTACAGTGACGGAGGAGTTATATTCGCGGTCAGTCAGACCGACGGACCAAATTGCTCATCTTTAGTACCACCGTTGGATTATAACCGTTCATTCGACACCTCATTTGTCATTGTACCTGGCATAATGACGGAGTAGTTACATTCGCGGTCGGACTGACAGATGGACAGACAGCCTTGGTCAAGTTTATCATCTTTAGTACCATTCTTGGTTATAGGCTTTCATTCGACAGATTATTTGTCATTCTACATGGTACAGTGACGGAGGAGTAATATTCGCGGTCAGGCAGACCGACGGACCAAATTGCTCATCTTTAGTACCATCGTTGGATTATAACCGTTCATTCGACACCTCATTTGTCATTCTACCTGGCATAATGACAGAGTAGTTACATTCGCGGTCGGACGGACAGATGGACAGAATGTCAAGTGGTCAAATTTCTCATCTTTAGTACCATCCTTGGTTATAAGCTTTCATTCGACAACTTATTTGTCATTCTACCTGGCATAGTGACGGAGTAGTTACATTCGCGGTCGGACGGACAGATGGACAGACAGCCTTGGTCAAATTTCTCATCTTTAGTACCATCCTTGGTTATAAGCTTTCATTCGACAACTTATTTGTCATTCTACCTGGTACAGTGACGGAGGAGTTATATTCGCGGTCAGGCAGACCGACGGAGCAACTTGCTCATCTTTAGTACTATCGTTGGATTATATCCGTTCATTCGACACCTTATTTGTCATTCTACCTGGCATAATGACCGAGTAGTTACATTCGCGGTCGGACGGACAGATGGACAGACAGCCTTGGTCAAATTTCTCATCTTTGGTACCATCCTTGGTTATAAGCTTTCATTCGACACCTTATTTGTCATTCTACCTGGTACAGCGACGGAGGAGTTATATTCGCGGTCAGTCAGACCGACGGACCAAATTGTTCATCTTTAGTACCATCGTTGGGTAATAACCGTTCATTCGACACCTCATTTGTTATTGTACCTAGCATAATGACGGAGTAGTTACATTCGCGGTCGGACGGACAGATGGAGAGACAGTCTTGGTCATGTTTATCATCTTTAGTACCATCTTTGGATTATACCCGTTCATTCGACACCTCATTTGTCATTGTACCTGGCATAATGACGGAGTAGTTACATTCGCGGTCGGACGGACAGATGGACAGACAGCCTTGGTCAAGTTTATCATCTCTAGTACCATTCTTGGTTATAGGCTTTCATTCGACACCTTATTTGTCATTCTACGTGGCATAATGACCGAGTAGTTACATTCGCGGTCGGACGGACAGATGGACAGACAGCCTTGGTCAAATTTCTCGTCTTTAGTACCATCCTTGGTTATAAGCTTTCATTTGATACCTTATTGGTCATTCTACCTGGTACATTGACGGAAGAGTTATATGCGCGGTCAGGCAGACCGACGGACCAAATTGCTCATCTTTAGTACCATCGTTGGATTATAACCGTTCATTCGACACCTCATTTGTCATTCTATCTGGCATAATGACGGAGCAGTTACATTCGCGGTCTGACGGACAGATGAACAGACAGCCTTGGTCAAATTTCTCATCTTTAGTACCATCCTTAGTTATAAGCTTTCATTCGACACCTTATTTGTCATTCTACCTGGTACATTGACGGAACAGTTATATTCGAGGTCAGGGAGACCGACTGACCAAATTGCTCATCTTTAGTACCTTCGTTGGATTATAACCGTTCATTCGACACCTCATTTGTCATTCTATCTGGCATAATGATGGAGTAGTTACATTCGCGGTCTGACGGACAGATGGACAGACAGTCTTGGTCATGTTTATCATCTTTAGTACCATCTTTGGATTATACCCGTTCATTCGACACCTCATTTGTCATTGTACCTGGCATAATGACGGAGTAGTTACATTCGCGGTCGCACGGACAGATGGACAGACAGCCTTGGTCAAGGTTATCATCTTTAGTACCATTCTTGGTTATAGGCTTTTATTCGACACCTCATTTGTCATTGACAGACATCCTTGGTCAGATTTCTCATCTTTAGTACCATCCTTGGATTATAGGCTTTCATTCGACACTTTATTTGTCATTATACCTGGTACAGTGACGGAGGAGTTATATTCGCGGTCAGGCAGACCGACGGACCAAATTGCTCATCTTTAGTACAATCGTTGGATTATATCCGTTCATTCGACACCTTATTTGTCATTATACCTGGCATAATGACCGAGTAGTTACATTGGCGGTCGGACGGACAGATGGACAGACAGCCTTGGTCAAATTTCTCATCTTTAGTACCATCCTTGGTTATAAGCTTTCATTCGACACCTTATTTGTCATTCTGCCTGGTACAGTGACGGAGGAGTTATATTCGCGGTCAGGCAGACCGACGGACCAAATTGCTCATATTTAGTACAATCGTTGGATTATAACAGTTCATTCGACACCCCATTTGTCATTCTACCTGGCATAATGACGGAGTAGTTACATTCGCTGTCGGACGTACAGATGGACAGACAGCCTTGGTCAAATTTCTCATCTTTAGTACCATCCTTGGTTATAAGCTTTCATTCGACACCTTATTTGTCATTCTGCCTGGTACAGTGACGGAGGAGTTATATTCGCGGTCAGCCAGACCGACGGACCAAATTGCTCATCTTTAGTACCATCGTTGGATTATAACCGTTCATTCGACACCTCATTTGTCATTCTACCTGGCATAACGACAGAGTAGTTACATTCGCGGTCGGACGGACAGACGGACAGACAGCCTTGGTCAAATTTCTCATCTTTAGTACCATCCTTGGTTATAAGCTTTCATTCGACACCTTATTTTATATAAATAACGATTTGACCCAAAAGGAAAGAAAAATCCAACAGAAACTGAAGGAAATTGCAAAACAAAAAGTAGAAGAAGGGAAAACAGTAAAAATTGGATACCAAAAATTTATAATCAATGGGCAGAAATGGGCTTGGAATACAAAAAGCAATGAATTGGAAAGGGATAATGCCAAAACAAGAAGCTGGACAAATTAACTGCAAGGAAAAGCAAGTGCAAGGAACACAAGGAAACGACAAGGCAAGAAATAGGTAATGATAATAACAAACAGGATAAGAAAAATATTTGGAGACTAGCAACGTAGAATATAAGAGGACTAAATGGTAAAGAAGTGGAATTGAGCTACGAGTTCGATAAAAACAAAATAGAAATATTAGGGATTACAGAAACAAAAAAAAAAGGAATTGGTGAAATATACCCAGAAGGCGGTCATTTGCTTATATATAGCGGGGTTCCACCGAAAAAGAGAGCAGCTGCAGGAGTAGGTACTATAATTAAAAAGGAAAAGGTAAGACATTTACAGGACTGGAAAGGCTGGTCAAAAATAATAGTCGCTCTTGAGATGAAAGATGAACAGGAAGAGCCACAGACAATAATTACGGCATATGGACTCGATGAAAATGAGAAAAAAGAAATTAAAGACAAATTCTGGATAGACCTAAATATAGCAATAGAAAACAGTAAATGGCGGATATACGTCATTGGAGACTTCAACGGACGAGTAGGAATCAAAAATGAGACAGTAACGGATGTAATTGGAAGGTATGGTGAGGAAGTGAGAAATGATAATGGAAAACGGTTAATAGAATTCTGCGTACTAAATAATTTAATAGTAACAAATACACACTACCAACACAAAGATATTAATAAATTTACTAGGCAAGGACCAAGAGAATCAGAAAAATCGATAATTGATTACATACTAATAGAACGCGACAATCGAAAGGTAATTCAAAACATTAGAGTCAGAAGAGGACCAGAAATAAGTAGTGACCATTAGTTGTTGGAAGCTAGAATAAAGAATAAAAACAAAAAACCCCAGGAACGTACAAAAGAAAACAAAAGAAAAATTGAATACGAATCAATCAGAACTTACAGAAACAAAGAGATTGCCCTAAGATACAAAGAAATTGTTGATTTAGAAATAGCAGCTCTGGAAAATGCAAATGATAGTAACAACCTAGAACAAAAATGGCCATCATTTAAAAATATATTATTGGAAGCGGCGAAAAAAGTATGTGGCATTTGTAAAAGGAATGACAAGGTGAAACAAACAAACTGGTGGAATGCTAAAATAAAACAACAAGTGAAAACTAAGAAAAAACTTTGGAATAAGTATTTAGGAAACAAAACAGAAAACAATTACAACAAATACAAAGAGACAAAAACTGCAGTAAGAGATATGATAAGAACGGAAAAGAAAAAGCGTTGGCATCAATTTGGACCACAGCTGGAACACAATAGCAAAGAAAATCAAAAACTTTTTTATAAAACATTAAAATCCCTGAGAACAGACAAGCCAAGTAAGGATATGAGAATTAAAAACAAAGAAGGAAAAATAATCACAGAAGAAGAAGAAATTATTGAAAGATGGCGGCAACACTTCCAAGAATTATTAACTACCACAAAAGTGGATCGGAATAAAGAAAACAGTAACGCGACAGGTAGTGAAGAACAGAGAACAAGCATCGAGATAACAATCGAAGACACAATAGAAGCAATAGGCAAACTTAAAAAACGGAAAGGCACCCGCACACGACCATATACCACCGGAAATGCTGAAGTACATGGGAATGAAAGGTGTACAACAATTAGCCGAAATATTCAAAGAAGCAAGCAAACAAGAAACAATACCGAAGGACTGGGAGATAGGAGTAATATTGCCGATATATAAGAAAGGAGACCCAAAGATTGTAACAACTATCGAAGAATTACACTGTTGTGTTCTTCACTCAAAGTCTATGAAACATTACTAGAAAAAAAGCTGAGAAACATTACAGAAACTACTTTAAATGAAGCACAGAGCGGCTTTAGAAAGAGACGTGGAGTACAAGACCATATTTTCACGGTAAAACAAATAATAGAAAAAACGTTACTGTCTAAAAACAAGGCATATATGGCCTTCATAGACCTGGAAAAGGCATTCGACAGAGTGAAACGATATACTGTGTGGGACAGCTTGATAAGAAGAGGGGTTGACGATAAACTAGTTGAAATCATGGAAAGTCTTTATAAGAGAAATAGGAACTACATAATACATAAAAACATGAAATCAACAGAATTCGAAACAACTGAAGGACTTAGGTGTCATGAGCCCAACCCTCTTCAACATCTTTATGGACGAAATCATGAAAGAGTGCACACCGAAACTAAAGAAATTGCATGTAGGGTACAGGAATCTCCAAAGAGTAACCATTTCGGAATGTGCATTCGCAGATGATGAAGTTGTTATCACAGAAAAAGAAGAAGAACTGCAAAATAACCTGCAAGCGTGGAATCACGCGTTGTGTAAACAGGGTATGAAGATAAATACACATAAGACGAAGACCATGGTAATATCGCAAGAACCAGTCGTAATAAATATGCAAGTTAATGGAAAGGAAATAGAACAAGTAAACCATTTCCAATACTTAGGCGTTACAATCGAATATAATGGAAGGCAGGACAAAGATGTTGAAGAGAGGATTAGTAAAACATCAAAACTATTTCATGCAATAAAAAATAGCTTCTTAAACAAGAAAGAAATCACAAGAAAAACCAAACTAACTGTATTCAACACCATATATAGACCAGTGCTTACATACGGTTGTGAATCATGGATACTAACTAGAAAACTAAAAAGTAAGATACAGGCCCTAGAAATGAAGTATTTACGAAGAGTTAGAGGAGTGACAATGAGAGACAGAATAAGAAACACAGGTATACGCACAAGACGAAATCAGTACTTGAGTATATTGAAGAAAAACAACTAAGTTGGTGGGGACACATGAAAAAAATGAAAGATAACATACCGGTGAAGAAAATATGGGAAGCTAGGATACAAAAGAAAAGAAATAGAGGAAGACCTAGAGACGATTGGGATACAGTAGTCGCTAAAATCATCCAAGGGAAGGGGAAAACAATAGCAGAAGCAAGCATGCAATAAGAGACAATGGTCAACATTTGTACTCACGTGAAAAGACTTGTCAGTCCCGACACTGAGAAGTAAAAGGGAGTCAAAAGACTATATATATATATATATATATATATATATATATATATATATATATATATATATATATATATATATATATATATATATATATATATATAGTGGTTTGAAGTTTCAGCAATTCGGTCATGTGAAATAAAAGTCTATTTTTTATTTCTCAATATTTCGTCACACTTTTGTGACTTCTTTTGGAGAAAACTGTAAATTTATTAAGATTAGAAATTAACAAAAGCTAAATATTTAATTACTTACAACTATAAGAGTATTAATTTAGATTTTTTCTTAAAAATCTTGGAACAAGTTGACAATTATAAAAAACGACTCTTCCTTGAGATGGTACATATTATCAAAACTCCAGAATCTATTAATTATAAGACTGATACTAACCATTTGAGTAATATCTACTGTAACATTCTAAATAATAAATAACCTTTAAAATATTTTCAAAAAGTGTAAAAATTCAAACAAATTACTCAATTATTCACCTAATAATTAATCCATCTTAATTTTTATTTAATTTCGAAAAATATCAACCTTATACTAACTCACTATGTACCATCACTTACATTTTATAGATCAATTTAATATACTCTAGTCTCTTTCTAAAATTTTTCTACTATTAATCATACCTTTCCACCTTAAAATTCCGTTAATATTTTCTTTGGTTTACTTTGACCTATTTATTATTAAAAAAAGAATTTTAAATATCAGACAATATTCTATGAATATAAAATTTATTGCAGTTACCATAACTCCGAAATAATAAATTTCAAAATCAAAATTAAGTCAATGTCCCTTACGATATGTTAAAAAAATCTAAATTAATACTCTTATAGTTGTAAGTAATTAAATATTTGGCTTTTGTTAATTTCTAATCTTAATAAATTTACAGTTTTCTCCTGAAGAAGTCACAAAAGTGTGACGAAATATTGAGAAATAACAAATATACTTTTATTTCACATGACCGAATTGCTGAAACTTCAAACCACTATAACACAGTACGGTCGAAAATATTTGTACAAATATATATATATATATATATATATATATAACAAGGTTGTATTCTTGGGGAATTCAGCAAATTTTATGTGAAAGAAAACACTTTTTACTTGATCCAAGCTTATATATATATATATATATATATATATATATATAAAATGATGTTGGATAATCGAGTACAAATATAAAAATAAATAAGCAAAATCATTGGCTAATACTCGTAAAGTGAATGCGAATTTAGTTGGAAATATATAAAATCATGAAGGGTCATCATTCCATACATTTTTGTGCAACTATATACACCGGTGTTTCGGCCTATTTGGGCTTCGTCAGTATAGTGTAGCAAGTTAAAAAAGTTGTTTGTTAACTTGTAAAAGGATTACTACAGGAGCAAGGTTACCAATTTTGGTCAGGTTGTTAGAAGACCCGCAGTCGCAAGGCTACAACTAACATTGCCAAGGAGGTAAAGCTACCTGAGGAAATGAAAAGCCATAACATTATTAAATAAAATGATGTTGGATAATCGAGTACAAATATAAAAATAAATAAGCAAAATCATTGGCTAATACTCGTAAAGTGAATGCGAATTTAGTTGGAAATATATAAAATGATGAAGGGTCATCATTCCATACATTTCTGTGCAACTATATACACCGGTGTTTCGGCCTATTTGGGCTTCGTCAGTATAGTGTAGCAAGTTAAAAAAGTTGTGTGCTAACTTGTAAAAGGATTACTACAGGAGCAAGGTTACCAATTTTGGTCAGGTTGTTAGAAGACCCGCAGTCGCAAGGCTACAACTAACATTGCCAAGGAGGTAAAGCTACCTGAGGAAATGAAAAGCCATAACATTATTAAATAAAATGATGTTGGATAATCGAGTACAAATATAAAAATAAATAAGCAAAATCATTGGCTAATACTCGTAAAGTGAATGCGAATTTAGTTGGAAATATATAAAATGATGAAGGGTCATCATTCCATACATTTCTGTGCAACTATATACACCGGTGTTTCGGCCTATTTGGGCTTCGTCAGTATAGTGTAGCAAGTTAAAAAAGTTGTTTGTTAACTTGTAAAAGGATTACTACAGGAGCAAGGTTACCAATTTTGGTCAGGTTGTTAGAAGACCCGCAGTCGCAAGGCTACAACTAACATTGCCAAGGAGGTAAAGCTACCTGAGGAAATGAAAAGCCATAACATTATTAAATAAAATGATGTTGGATAATCGAGTACAAATATAAAAATAAATAAGCAAAATCATTGGCTAATACTCGTAAAGTGAATGCGAATTAAGTTGGAAATATATAAAATGATGAAGGGTCATCATTCCATACATTTCTGTTCAACTATATACACCGGTGTTTCGGCCTATTTGGGCTTCGTCAGTATAGTGTAGCAAGTTAAAAAAGTTGTTTGTTAACTTGTAAAAGGATTACTACAGGAGCAAGGTTACCAATTTTGGTCAGGTTGTTAGAAGATCCGCAGTCGCAAGGCTACAACTAACATTGCCAAGGAGGTAAAGCTACCTGAGGAAATAAAAAGCCATAACATTATTAAATAAAATGATGTTGGATAATCGAGTACAAATATAAAAATAAATAAGCAAAATCATTGGCTAATACTCGTAAAGTGAATGCGAATTTAATTAACAACTAACAATTGGTAATTGGGTCTGCTAACAACCTGACCAAAATTGGTAACCTTGCTCCTGTAGTAATCCTTTTACAAGTTAACAAACAACTTTTTTAACTTGCTACACTATACCGACGAAGCCCAAATAGGCCGAAACACCGGTGTATATAGTTGCACAGAAATGTATGGAATGATGACCCTTCATCATTTTATATATTTCCAACTAAATTCGCATTCACTTTACGAGTATTAGCCAATGATTTTGCTTATTTATTTTTATGTTTGTACTCGATTATCCAACATCATTTTATTTAAAAATGTTATGGCTTTTCATTTCCTCAGGTAGCTTTACCTCCTTGGCAATGTTAGTTGTAGCCTTGCGACTGCGGGTCTTCTAACAACCTGACCAAAATTGGTAACTTTGCTGCTGTAGTAATCCTTTTACAAGTTAACAAACAACTTTTTTAACTTGCTACACTATACTGACGAAGCCCAAATAGGCCGAAACACCGGTGTATATAGTTGCACAGAAATGTATGGAATGATGACCCTTCATCATTTTATATATTTCCAACTAAATTCGCATTCACTTTACGAGTATTAGCCAATGATTTTGCTTATTTATTTTTATATTTGTACTCGATTATCCAACATCATTTTATTTAATAATGTTATGGCTTTTCATTTCCTCAGGTAGCTTTACCTCCTTGGCAATGTTAGTTGTAGCCTTGCGACTGCGGGTCTTCTAACAACCTGACCAAAATTGGTAACTTTGCTGCTGTAGTAATCCTTTTACAAGTTAACAAACAACTTTTTTAACTTGCTACACTATACTGACGAAGCCCAAATAGGCCGAAACACCGGTGTATATAGTTGCACAGAAATGTATGGAATGATGACCCTTCATCATTTTATATATTTCCAACTAAATTCGCATTCACTTTACGAGTATTAGCCAATGATTTTGCTTATTTATTTTTATATTTGTACTCGATTATCCAACATCATTTTATTTAATAATGTTATGGCTTTTCATTTCCTCAGGTAGCTTTACCTCCTTGGCAATGTTAGTTGTAGCCTTGCGACTGCGGGTCTTCTAACAACCTGACCAAAATTGGTAACCTTGCTCCTGTAGTAATCCTTTAACAAGTTAACAAACAACTTTTTTAACTTGCTACACTATACTGACGAAGCCCAAATAGGCCGAAACACCGGTGTATATAGTTGCACAGAAATGTATGGAATGATGACCCTTCATCATTTTATATATTTCCAACTAAATTCGCATTCACTTTACGAGTATTAGCCAATGATTTTGCTTATTTATTTTTATATTTGTACTCGATTATCCAACATCATTTTATTTAATAATGTTATGGCTTTTCATTTCCTCAGGTAGCTTTACCTCCTTGGCAATGTTAGTTGTAGCCTTGCGACTGCGGGTCTTCTAACAACCTGACCAAAATTGGTAACTTTGCTCATGTAGTAATCCTTTTACAAGTTAACAAACAACTTTTTTAACTTGCTACACTATACTGACGAAGCCCAAATAGGCCGAAACACCGGTGTATATAGTTGCACAGAAATGTATGGAATGATGACCCTTCATCATTTTATATATTTCCAACTAAATTCGCATTCACTTTACGAGTATTAGCCAATGATTTTGATTATTTATTTTTATATTTGTACTCGATTATCCAACATCATTTTATTTAATAATGTTATGGCTTTTCATTTCCTCAGGTAGCTTTACCTCCTTGGCAATGTTAGTTGTAGCCTTGCGACTGCGGGTCTTCTAACAACCTGACCAAAATTGGTAACCTTGCTCCTGTAGTAATCCTTTTACAAGTTAACAAACAACTTTTTTAACTTGCTACACTATACTGACGAAGCCCAAATAGGCCGGAACACCGGTGTATATAGTTGCACAGAAATGTATGGAATGATGACCCTTCATCATTTTATATATTTCCAACTAAATTCGCATTCACTTTACGAGTATTAGCCAATGATTTTGCTTATTTATTTTTATATATATATATATATATATATATATATATATATATATATATATATATATATATATATATATATATATATATATATATAAAACAAATGAAATAGAGAATGTGGAAAAATCCCCTTACGAATAATTCACACATCCACCATTTCGGGCTGGGAAAATTTTTTTGAATAGAATCAAAGATCCAAACACCAGTTCTTAGAAATGTGTTTCGCCCTCTTCAACCTCTCTGGGCTCATCGGTAAAGATGAGAAGTTGAATATCTTTAGACACATTCCAATCAAAAAACAACATTCGAGTCCTAGACATAGCAGGAGCGTAAATCTACGCACAACCTGAAAATGACAGTCTCAAGTTTTAATTCCCTAATTACTTTAGAGTAAGTAAGATAATGTTTATGAAAAAACAAAAGATGTAGATCGTTAAAACACACTCAGTGATAAAAAGATCCACAGATACTGGTTTAACGACCACTCGTACGAAATCAAACAAATGAAATAGAGAATGTGGAAAAATCCCCTTACGAATAATTCACACATCCACCATTTGTATCATTTGTATCACATCAACTTCTCATCTTTACCGATGAGCCCAGAGAGGTTGAAGAGGGCGAAACACATATCTAAGAACTAGAGTTTGGATCTTTGATTCTATTCAAAAAATGTTTCCCAGCCCGAAATGGTGGATGTGTGAATTATTCGTAAGGGGATTTTTCCACATTCTCTATTTCATTTGTTTGATTTCGTACGAGTGGTCGATAAACCAGTATCTGTGGATCTTTTGATCACTGAGTGTGTTTCAAAGATCTACATCTTTTGTTTTTTCATAAACATTATCTTACTTTCTCTAAAGTAATTAGGGAATTAAAACTTGAGACTGTCAAGATGACAACAACTTGAGACTACAAAGATGTAAATCTTTGAAACACACTCAGTGATCAAAAGATCTAAGTTATTGGTTTACCGACCAAACGTAACTAAATCAAACAAATGAAATAGAGAATGTGGAAAAATCCCCTTACGAACAATTCACACATCCACCATTTCAGGTTGGGAAAAATTTCTTGAATAGAATCAAAGATCCAAACACCTGTTCTTAGAAATGTGTTTCGCCCTCTTCAACCTCTCTGGGCTTATCAATAAAGATGAGAGATTGAATATCTTTAGACACATTCCATCAAAAAGACACATTCCATCTATTTCATTTGTTTGATTTAGTTACGTTTGGTCGGTAAACCAATAACTTAGATCTTTTGATCACTGAGTGTGTTTCAAAGATTTACATCTTTTGTTTTTTTGTTTTTCAAACATATATTTTACTTATAGTAATTAGGGAATTAAAACGTGAGGCTGTCATGGTCAGATTATGCGGCGTAGATATACGCTCCTGCTATGTCTGGGTTTCGAATGTTGTTTTTTGATGGAATGTGTCTAAAGATATTCAACCTCTCATCTTTATTGATAAGCCCAGAGGGGTTGAAGAGGGCGAAACACATTTCTAAGAACAGGTGTTTGGATCTTTGATTCTATTCAAGAAATTTTTCCCAACCTGAAATGGTGGATGTGTGAATTGTTCGTAAGGGGATTTTTCCACATTCTCTATTTCATTTGTTTGATATATATATATATATATATATATATATATATATATATATATATATATATATATATATATATATATATATATATATATATTTGTACAAATATTTTCGACCGTACTGTGTTATAGTGGTTTGAAGTTTCAGCAATTCGGTCATGTGAAATAAAAGTCTATTTGTTATTTCTCAATATTCTCAAGTCTATTTGTCACTCAACATAAAAGTGACTGTAATATCAGAAAAAACTGTTGTGCCTTGGTAGAACACCATTTAAAGCCGGGACATAAATTTGACTTTAACAATGTAAAAATCTTGGAACAAGTTGACAATTATAAAAAACGACTCTTCCTTGAGATGGTACATATTATCAAAACTCCAGAATCTATTAATTATAAGACTGATACTAACCATTTGAGTAATATCTACTGTAACATTCTAAATAATAAATAACCTTTAAAATATTTTCAAAAAATGTAAAAATTCAAACAAATTACTCAATTATTCACCTAATAATTAATCCATCTTAATTTTTATTTAATTTCGAAAAATATCAGCCTTATACTAACTCACTATGTACCATCACTTACATTTTATAGATCAATTTAATATACTCTAGTCTCTTTCTAAAATTTTTCTACTATTAATCATACCTTTCCACCTTAAAATTCCGTTAATATTTTCTTTGGTTTACTTTGACCTATTTATTATTAAAAAAAGAATTTTAAATATCAGACAATATTCTATGAATATAAAATTTATTGCAGTTAATATAACTCCGAAATAATAAATGTCAAAATCAAAATTAAGTCAATGTCCCTTACGATATGTTAAAAAAAATCTAAATTAATACTCTTATAGTTGTAAGTAATTAAATATTTAGCTTTTGTTAATTTCTAATCTTAATAAATTTACAGTTTTCTCCTGAAGAAGTCACAAAAGTGTGACGAAATATTGAGAAATAACAAATAGACTTTTATTTCACATGACCGAATTGCTGAAACTTCAAACCACTATATATATATATATATATATATATATATATATATATATATATATATATATATATATATATAAATTGTTCGTAAGGGGATTTTTCCACATTCTCTATTTCATCTGTTTGATTTCGTACGAGTGGTCGTCAAACCATTAACCTTGGATCTTTTGATCACTGAGTGTGTTTCAAGGATCTACATCTCATGTTTTTAAACATATATATATATATATATATATATATATATATATATATATATATATATATATATATATATATATATATATATATCTATATTGTTATATTTCTATTTGATATGAAAATTAAATTTTGATAATTATAAACAGAATTCAATTTAATATAAAATATTTTCAATTTTCTCAACCACGGGCATATAAATTTAGAACAACCTGTGTACAACAAATTGTTATATTTAATTTTAAGAAGTGATTAAACGAAACTCGGGAAAATGCGCTTAGAATAAACAAAGTGAATGGCGCGTACCATTATCGTTGTTCGCGGAAGGTTCGATCATTAGCCTATGCTAAATAAGACTCAGTTGGAATCGATAATAGGTCATTATCGTTGTTCGCGGAAGGTTCGATCATTAGCCGATGCTAAATAAGACTCAGTTGAAATAGAGAATAGGTCATTAAATTTTGTAAATAGTAGAAAGTAATTTTAGAATGGGAATTAACTATTTCTTTTTTGAAATCCATTAAGCATATTTAGAAAGATTAAAAATTGGTTTTGAGGAATACTGCGAATGAGAGTTGGTGGGGGAAGGTTGATTTGTGAATCTGGAAGGGATATTTAGAAAGTAGGGGAATGAATGACAAATATAGATCAGAATGTTTTGAGCTGTCGAGAAGTGAAGTCCAGTAGTAGACGGTAGTGTACGGAGAGTGAGAAAGCCGGTGTAGTTCCGTGAGTGTGGAGTATCTATCGTGGAACGAGAGGTAGGCCAGGTTGAGAGTAAAAGAACCTCCTTGAGCCAAGAGTGTGCCGGTAGCTGATTGCAGTTTCGAAAAAGGTAGAATACAGCATCACGACAGAAGCAGGAACGGGAGCTATACGAGCTAGTTTTCAAAGGAGAACATTACTGGAAGCCAGGACGAGGTTTTGATCGCAGCCAAGGATAGCAGGAAACGGGTCTTGTGTGAAGACATTATCAGTTCACCAGAAAAAGGTCAGTCTCATTTGTTTGGACATGAATGTATGGGTTTTTCGTATTAAATACCACATTATAAATTGAAGAACATAATAAATAATATCAGAAAAGCTTCATCAAACTTAAATAGAATTGTTGCTAATAAATCCTAATAGTTAAATGTTAATAAAAACTTTCAATTGGAAACCAAAAGGAAATAAGATTCCCATTTGTAAATGTTAGGTTTAAGAATAATAAGATCTAGCACATATTAAGCAGTGATTGCCTTTTAAATAAAATAAACAATATTTTGATTATAATTGTAACCCATATGTGTGTATTATTTTACTCTTTTCTTTCCTATCCCGATTAGGAACCATTGAGAAATACTTAGAAGCCACGAGAGTAAGTAATTAATTTTATAATTCGCCCTGAGATTGAAAAAATATTGATATGTGATCTGATAAATTAATTAGATTATTATTAATGCATTGATTAAATTAAATGACATATAAGAATATTATCTCATATCAATAATCAAGATCACATCAACTGTCGTCCAACGTGGAGGGCATTGAAAAGTATTTCTAGTGGCAAATTTGAAGGATAGAAAGAGTAAAGCCGGTATTTGAAGATTTATATGCCTGTGGTAAAAAGTGAGATACTTACATTTGATAACATAAAATTTTAGATCTCTTTAGGTACAAATTTTACATAACTGATTTAATAATTTACTTTTACGATATTTACATTTGATATATTTATTGACAATTTATAATATTTGGGTGAGAAAAAGTCGTCTTGGTAACATACTAGTAAAATTTCATATTTGGCGGGGATAGTACTTCTTGAAAACAAATGTCTGTGACAAGAAGCCAAAGCAAAGACAACAAAAAACAAAAAGAACATTCAGACCAAGAAGATATTTTAGACACGACAATCATGGCATCAGAACAGCAAGAATTATCAGGAATAGATAAACTATTACAACTGATGCAACTCCAGTCACAAAAACTGGATGAAGCAAAAAGGACAATGGATAAAAATCAGGAGGAAACAAAACAAGCAATGGATAAAAATCAGGAAGAAACATCAAACAAAATGGATGAAACACAACAAAAAATGGATGAAACACAACAAAAAATAGATGAAACACAACAAAAATTGGATCAAAAAATGGATGAAACACAACAAAAAATGAAACAAGCAATAGAAGAGAACAACAAGAAAATGGAGGAACGCATAGGAAAGTATGAAAAGGAAGTAAAAGGATGTTTGACAATGATCAAGAACGATATGGGACAACAAGAGACAGAGATTAAAGAAATCAAAAGCAAAATAAAGGAAATAACGAATTGCCAGAAAAAGGAAATAGAAAATTTGGAAAATAAGTTGGAAAATGCTATTCAAGTAGACAGAGAAGAAGTGGAAAAAAGAATCACAGATATAGAAAAATAAGTCACCGAAAACCGGACGCAACAAAATGTAGGAGAAAGAAGAGAAATGGTTATACATAGCACAGATGACGTGAAGATAAGGTTTGGCGGGGATGTAAGAAGATTACACCCAGTGCCGTTCATAAATAGCCTAAAAAAGAAAATACAGCACATCGGAAATTTCGAAACAGCAAAAGAAACTATCAGAAACCATCTAAAATATGAAGCAAGCCTATGGTTCGATTGCAAAGAAGAAGAATTTGACAGTTGGCAACAATTTGAACAAAAATTTTTGAATTATTTCTGGGGAAAAGTCCAACAATTGGAAATTAACAAGGAATTGCAAAATGGGAAATACAATGATAGGATGGGTATATCAGAAAGGACATATGCATTACAAATTTACTATAACGCAAAACATTTACAATATAATTACTCATCGGAACAATTAGTCGAACTGATTGCAAGACATTTCGAAGAGACGCTGGAAGACCATATCACATTGCAAAACTACAAAGACATAGATAGTTTATGCCAATTCCTACAAATAAGAGAATCACGTTTAAGAGAAAGAAAATCAAGAAGGTCGCGAGAAGATTACAGGCCCCGAGAAACACAGGATTACAGAGATAGAAATCAAAATAGGAGGGACTATACAAGACGAGATTTTAATCCCAGAAGGGAAAACGAAAATAGAGACAACGGAAGAGGAAATTATGAACAAAGAAATAGGAAATGGAATGAGGACAGAAATCGAGAATACCAGAATAGAAACACCACACTCACAAATCAAGAAAACAGAAATAATGGTAGACAAAATGAACAGGGATATCGAGAAAACCGAAACAGATCCGACAGACCAAGAGAAAATAGAAGAGAAGTAAATAATACCCAGACAGATGAATATGACGGAGAGAGACATTATGACGAAAATATAAACAACGATGAGCAACCGGCGTTTTTTCACGACGGCGCTCACTAAAAACCAAAAATCAAACAGGAATCTTTTGTAACCCCAAGGAGTTTATTAAATTGGCAAGAAACAACGAAAAGAAAAATGGAGTTAATTTAAAATTTGTTAATGGATTTATCAACGAGAAACCAATTAAAATTATGATAGACACTGGATCTGAAATAACATTAGTCAACAGAAAACTAATAGAAGAAGTTAACTTAACAAATTTAATTTACAAAATACCTAGGGTAAATTTAGTGGGCGCAAATAAACGGACATTGGCAACTATAAATGAAGGCATACGAGTAATGGTACTACTGGGTAAGAAGATGTATGCACTACAATGTGTAATAATGCCAAACATGTCACATGACATGATAGTAGGAGTTGACGAATTGGCAGAAAAACATGTAGTGATAGATTTGAAAAATAATACGATGAATCTAACAGAAGAAAAAGAAGAAGAACAGGACAAGGAACAGGAGAAACAAAATACGGACAAATCAGGTAAAGAACAAACAGTGGAAATGAATTTGGCAACGAAGCAAGGACAAAGAAGAAAAGGGAGAAAAAGTCAGAAAAAGACAAAAGAAAATGAAACCTGTGGCTCCTCAAAAGAAGAGTTGAGCCCAGAAGAAGAAAAATTGAGAGTATCAAAAGCAAAAGAAAACTGGGATTCCTCAAAAGAAGAGATGAGCTCAGGAGAAGAAGAAATAAAGCTAACAAATGAAAGTGAAAAGAATATGATTGAAACAGTGGTATTTGAAGAGGAGGTATATGCAAACGAGGATGCAGAATGCACGGTAAACATGTGTGAAGAATCTGAGAAAAAAGACAGAAAATTGATATGTGGAGAAGGGAAAGAAAAAGAATTGCGGTTGATGTTAAGAAACTACGAAAATTTGATCAATGAGGAAAACAGAGTGGCTAAAAAGTACGAACATTCATTTGAGGTGAAAAACTTGGGAAATTTTCGATCAAAGACTTACCCGATTCCATACAAGTATCGACAAGAGGTGAAAGAAGAAATAAATAAAATGTTGGAAGATCAAATCATCGAAAGATGTGATTCACCGTATGTTAATCCGATTGTGATAGTAAAGAAAAGCAATGGAGAATTGAGATTATGTTTAGATGCCAGGAATATCAACCAGCACACTGTATCACAATATGAATCACCTCTAAACATCGAGGCCATTTTTGGAAGAATCACCGGGTCACACATATTTTCGAAAATTGACTTAAAACACAGTTTTTGGTTGATACCGTTAGCTGAAAAGTGTAGAAACTACACCGCTTTTTCTATTGATGGTATTGTCTACCGGTTTAAGGTAGTGCCATTTGGATTGCAGAGTGCTTGTGCTGCACTCGTCCGAGCTCTACATACCATTTTGAATCGCCATGAAGATTTCATAGTTCATTATATCGATGATTTATTAATTTTTTTCACAAGATACTCAGAGTCATCTGGAACACATAGAAATAATTCTGAAAGAATTGGACACAGCGGGATTGAAACTAAACATTGAAAAATGTCAATTTTTTCAAAAAGAAGTCATTTATTTGGGTTTTCAATTGGACACCAAAACAGTAAGATTAGCCGAAGACAGAGTCAAGCTCATAGATGAATACCCAAGACCAACGAATTTGAAAACATTGAGAGGTTTTCTTGGCACGATAAATTATTTTAAAAAGCTGATTCCCGATTTGAGCCAAAAGGAAATCCCTCTGATAAAATTGCTTAAAAAAGGAATAAAATGGAATTGGAAAGAAGAACAGGAGGAAGCTTTCGAAACATTAAAACGAGAATTCGCAAAAGGAACGAAAATATACCACCCCATTTACAATTTACCTTTTATACTCCGAACTGATGCGTCCATACAAAAATTTGCAGGAGTTCTGTCTCAAATACAAAACGACCAAGAAGTGCCGATATGTTTTATATCTCGAGTGACTAAAACACATGAGAGAAAATATAGTGTTACAGAATTGGAGTTTGCCAGTGTACTATATTGCATAAACAAATTGAGGTTTTACTTATTGGGAGCAAAATTCACAATCGAAACAGACCATGCAGCTTTAGTACATATCATGAAGAATAGATTAGTAAATAATAGAATACATAGAGGCATTCTATTATTACAGGAGTATGATTTTGAGTTCCGATATATAAAAGGGAAAGACAACATAATAGCCGACGCTCTAACACGGGATGAGGACACCGGAAAAAAGGAAACAATTACTCTACAGGTGGGACTAAATAGATTAATACAAGAAGAAGGGATATATTCGTTAAATGAGATAAGGACAAACCAGGAAGACCTAGAGGAAAGAGAAAAAAGAAGAGCGGAAGTAGAAGATAACATATATTTTAAGAGAATAGACGGAAAGGAACTATATTTAGTGACACAGACATTGGCCGAAAAGATAATAAAGAAATTACATGAGGACAATGGGCATATCGGTAGCAGAAAAGTTTGGCTCGTTTTTAGGGAAAATTACATCAGCCGACAGGATTACCGCATTGCAAAGGAAATTACCCAGAAGTGCGATGTATGTCAAAAATAATATAAGAGTCGGAATTTCAAACACGAAAATGTTGCCAAAAATATTGAAGCCCGAAACAAACTAGACATTGTAGCAATAGATATGTTAAGCGATCTAATTATGACCACTAAAAGGAACAAACATATTCTGGTAATGGTGGATGTGTTTTCAAAATACGTAAAATTATATAGTTGCCGCACCACAAAGGGGGAAGAAATATTAAGAAAAATCGACAATTTTATAGCCATAGTAGGAACACCAAAAAAGATTCTACTGGACAATGCAACGTATTTCCGAAATGATCGTTTCAAGGGACAACTTCGAGAACGAGGAATAGAGACAAATTTTGTCAGCATCAGGCATCCACAGAGTAATCCTTCGGAACGATTCATACAGGAAGTGACGAAATTTCTTCGCATTGCAACAGATGGTCAACATCGCCACTGGGACAGGAAAATGGCGGAAATAGAAAGGTATCTAAATACAATTCCGAGCACAGTAACAAAAGAGACCCCAGAATACATCATGAAGGGTGTACTGCCGATAAGGCCATGGGAAGACCAAGAGCCAAAAGAATATCAACAGGTGATTGAAACCGTACAGAGAAGATTACGGCGAAGCAACGAAAAATATATCCAAAGACAGGAACAAAATAGAAAAAGAAGACCAGTGACTTTCCAAAAGGGTGAAAAAGTACTCGTGAGGGCATTACGAGTATCAAATCTTCCTGGGGGCATTTGCGCAAAGTTGATGCCTGTTTTCGAAGGCCCGTACATCGTGAATAATGAAAATGGGATAAATAGTTATGAATTGAGGCACAGGAACTCGGAAAAGATCCGAGGAATTTATAATATTCACGATGTATACAAATATCACGAATAAAAGACAGAATTACATGAAGTAGATAGTAAGTTAGGGTATAAGACGTAGATTAAAGTAAGGAAATATACAGGGAGTTGGTTTTGCCTCGAGAAAATTTATTTAAAAATGCAGATAAATTTTATCGAATACAAGGCGGGGATTTGTTATATTTCTATTTGATATGAAAATTAAATTTTGATAATTATAAACAGAATTCAATTTAATATAAAATATTTTCAATTTTCTCAACCACGGGTATAAAAATTTAGAACAACCTGTATACAACAAATTGTTATATTTAATTTTAAGAAGTGATTAAACGAAACTCGGGAAAATGCGCTTAGAATAAACAAAGTGAATGGCGCGTACCATTATCGTTGTTCGCGGAAGGTTCGATCATTAGCCTATGCTAAATAAGACTCAGTTGGAATCGATAATAGGTCATTATCGTTGTTCGCGGAAGGTTCGATCATTAGCCGATGCTAAATAAGACTCAGTTGAAATAGAGAATAGGTCATTAAATTTTGTAAATAGTAGAAAGTAATTTTAGAATGGGAATTAACTATTTCTTTTTTGAAATCCATTAAGCATATTTAGAAAGATTAAAAATTGGTTTTGAGGAATATTGCGAATGAGAGTTGGTGGGGGAAGGTTGATTTGTGAATCTGGAAGGGATATTTAGAAAGTAGGGGAATGAATGACAAATATAGATCAGAATGTTTTGAGCTGTCGAGAAGTGAAGTCCAGTAGTAGACGGTAGTGTACGGAGAGTGAGAAAGCCGGTGTAGTTCCGTGAGTGTGAAGTATCTATCGTGGAACGAGAGGTAGGCCAGGTTGAGAGTAAAAGAACCTCCTTGAGCCAAGAGTGTCCCGGTAGCTGATTGCAGTTTCGAAAAAGGTAGAATACAGCATCACGACAGAAGCAGGAACGGGAGCTATACGAGCTAGTTTTCAAAGGAGAACATTACTGAAAGCCAGGACGAGGTTTTGATCGCAGCCAAGGATAGCAGGAAACGGGTCTTGTGTGAAGACATTCTCAGTTCACCAGAAAAAGGTCAGTCTCATTTGTTTGGACATGAATGTATGGGTTTTTCGTATTAAATACCACATTATAAATTAAAGAACATAATAAATAATATCAGAAAACTTCATCAAACTTAAATAGAATTGTTGCTAATAAATCCTAATAGTTAAATGTTATTAAAAACTTTCAATTGGAAACCAAAAGGAAATAAGATTCCCATTTGTAAATGTTATGTTTAAGAATAATAAGATCTAGCACATATTAAGCAGTGATTGCCTTTTAAATAAAATAAACAATATTTTGATTATAATTGTAACCCATATGTGTATTATTTTACTCTTTTCTTTCCTATCCCGATTAGGAACCATTGAGAAATACTTAGAAGCCACGAGAGTAAGTAATTAATTTTATAATTCGCCCTGAGATTGAAAAAAATATTGATATGTGATCTGATAAATTAATTAGATTATTATTAATGCATTGATTAAATTAAATGACATATAAGAATATTATCTCATATAAATAATCAAGATCACATCAATATATATATATATATATATATATATATATATATATATATATATATATATATATATATATATATATATATATATATATATATCTATACAGGGTGAGTCATAACTATTGGGACATAGACTCAGGACAGGTTATTTGGACCAAAATATGCCTATTGGACCAAATATGCATTAATAAAATGTTGCTGAGAAAAAAGATACAGGGTGGTAAAATTAGTTTTTGCTTTTCGTTTTTTGCTAATAGTTTCCCTGTATATTTATAAATTTCTATCAAAATTGGCACAGAGGCATAATCTTAGACAAGAAATAGTATTTTATTTACAATTTTACGTTTTGTCATAGAGGGCGCCACGTGGATCATTCCTGATAATCAAATTGAGTCTAAACTTTTTCTGATGAAACTTTTTAGTAATTTTTATTAGAAAATATGACGTAAACATCATTTTTACGTAAAATTGGTACTCTTGTTTAAATATGATAATTTCAACCGTTTTCGATAAAAACGCAATTGAAGATTTCAAGAACTCAGAAGGGGATATCAAATACCAAACCAATAAACAAAGTTGCAACTAACGTAAGGTTTCCGTTTTGACGATAAATCAAAACTAAACACACTTTAACTTAAAAGAACTCACAAAAACTCAAACTAAATGTTCTACATGGTCTCCTCCGATTTCTATGCCTTTTCTAATTCTTTTTATAAAGGATTTTCGGACGTTAAAAAAAATATTATTCTGTCCCCTTATAAGATTAGCTGCATTTTGAATGTATCTCCAAAGTTCGTCTCGTGTATTAATTTCATTGGCATAAACTAAGGACTTCATATGTCCCCAAAAATAAAAATCTAGCGGGTTATACTCAGAACTTCTTGGTGGCCATTGAAAATCACTGCCTCTGCCAATCCATCGTTGAGAAAATACGTCATTAAGATGATTTCTAACAGCTAGTGAAAAATGAGGTGGCGCTCCATCCTGCATAAACCACATTTTTCTTCCTACATCCAGTGACAGATCATCTAAAATATCACTAAGAGTATTTTCCAAAAATAATAAATAAGAATCTCCATTTAAATTCGGAGGAAGAACATAAGGCCCTAGTAGTTGGTCACCTATAATGCCACACCAAATATTCAATTTAAACTCATGCTGAAAATGTCTAGCTTTAATAGCATGCGGGTTTTCTTCTTCCCAATAATGACTATTTCGCCAATTAAAAACCCCTCGTCTGGTAAAAGTTGCTTCGTCGGTGTACATAATATGCTTAATAAAGTGTCCGATGTTTATTCAGAATACGTTGACAAAACTGTAACCGTCGTGGAAGATCTGTTGGAAGTAAATTTGGAACAGGAGTGAAGTGATAAGGATGGAGGTTCTCTTTTTTTAGAATTCTAACAATAGACGACTGACTTACTCCTGTTGCTGCTGATAGATGTCGTGAACTTATTTCAGGATTTTATCTACTCGAACCAAAAATTCCTCTTCTTGATTAGGTGTGATTTGTTTCGGTCGACCACCCCGATTTTTAGTGTGAAATGACCCAGTTTCACCTAAACTACGATATAATCTTGCAAAAGTTTTGTGATTTGTTTGCCTTCTGTTTGCGTATAACATTCCATACCTTCTGGCTGCCGAGCGACCGCAAAAATTTTCTTGTGCGTATACGCAAATCATATCTCGCATCTCTTCATTAGTAAAATGATTGTGACGAGTCATTTCAATCAAAAAAGTAATGATTACTTTTAAAAAATGCAACACTACACTACACTGTCACATCAAAAATAATTTACTCTGAACAAATGACATTTACCAACAACAATTATCTGAAAGTCCAAAGCATACTTTTCATAAATGAAATAATATTTGAAATCCTTTTTTAAGACTCTAAGCAGTTCGACTGCGTTTTTATCGAAAACGGTTGAAATTATCATGTTTAAACAAGAGTACCAATTTTACGTAAAAATAATGTTTACGTCATATTTTCTAATAAAAATTACTAAACAGTTTCATCAAAAAAAGTTTAGACTCAATTTGATCATCAGGAATGATCCACGTGACGCCCTCTATGACAAAACGTAAAATCGTAGATAAAATACTATTTCTTGTCTAAGATTACGCCTCTGTGCCAATTTTTAAAGCAATTTATAAAACTATTAGCAAAAAACGAAAAACAAATATTAAATTTAACACCCTGTATCTTTTTTCTCAGCAACATTTTATTAAGGCATATTTGGCCCAATAGCCATATTTTGGTCCAAATAACCTGTCCTTAGTGTATGCCCCAATAGTTATGAGTCACCCTGTATATATATATATATATATATATATATATATATATATATATACAGGGTGTAACAAAAATACAGGTCATAAATTTAATCACATATTCTGGGACCAAAAATAGTTCGATTGAACCTAACTTACCTTAGTACAAATGTGCACATAAAAAAAGTTACAGCCCTTTGAATTTACAAAATAAAAATCGATTTTTTCCAATATATCGAAAACTATTAGAGATTTTTTATTGAAAATAGACATGTGGCATTCTTATGGTAGTAGTATCTTAAGAAAAAATTATAGTGAAATTTGGACATCCCATAAATATTTTATGGGGGCTTTGTTCCTTTAAACCCCCCCAAACTTTTGTGTACGTTCCAATTTAATTATTATTGTATTACCATTAGTTAAACACACTGTTTTCAAAACTTTTTTGCCTCTCAGTACTTTTTCGAAAAGTCAGTTTTTATCGAGATATTTTGAATATTTGTCAAATCCACCACATTTGTATATGGCTAAGTACGATCATGGAGACTTGGTAATAATATGAAAATATATTTATAATTTAAATTTTTAGGTATATTTTGAACCATATTAAAAAAGAAGTAATGGGGGCTATGCTGTATCCTTTACGTAAAGTGATTACGTACATGTGTAAAGTTCAGAATTACGTACATCAGATTAGTCGTCAAAACATAAGTGTATAAAGTGGTATGATGTATCAAAAAAATTACGTATCATGTTATTTTAGGGTTCTGTCATGTCCTGACTCTCAGTTAATTCATGTTAACCCAACTTTTTGCTTTTTTTTATGTTTATATTTTAAAAATATGAATTTTGTAAATCCGTTATTTATGTACTTAAATGCTGTGGCAGAAAGACATAATTTAAATCTAGAGTGACTTCAGTTACGAGATGGATTACGAGACAACCAGTAATCCGTTTTTATGAGATATTTCAGTGCCAAAAACTATTACTGTGATATAAAATTAAATAAAACATTGTAATTACTACTAGATTAACAATCTTATATTTTTTATGTTTAGTGATAATGTTTAAAATTTAATGGACTAAGCTCATGTTGTAAGTTTTTATGCTTCTTTAATACAATGCTTTTTTGTCTTAATTTCATTGTATTTACTGAGAAAAGAATTATAAATTTATTTTAGACTAAGGCCCGGTACTTTATGTCTCCGTTAACAGCCGGTTAGTTAACCGGGGTTTAATCGGGACAGAAATATATGCATAACATAGCCATAAACGCAATTATACTTATTATTATATTTATAAATAGTTATAATAATAATTATAATTGCTTTTATTACAACGCAAGAGGCCCTATGAGGTACTTTTCTGTCCCGATTAAACCCCGGTTAGCTAACCGAGGTTTAACCGGGACATAAAGTACCGGCCCTTAATGAAACAAATAAATTTTGCGAAAGTTTGATATTAATACATTCACTGACACAACTGCATATGAAGTCACTCCTTAAGAAGATGTGACTACATGTGAAGTGTGTCTACAGAGTTTTTTTTATTCTGCCCCTTAACTTAATGACTGCAACCTCAAAATACAGATAACAGACTAAGAATTCAGCTTTTTCACCCATTTAGTGAAGATGTTTTGTTTACAAATCAACATTATCAGTTTATCTACATTTCTGTATGCTAGCTTGGGAAAAGATCACTACAGGAGCAATGCAACCAATTTGTGACAATAATGTTAGAAGATCCTAACGATTCCAGAGCAACAACTAACACATCCAAGGAGGAAGCTACAGCTACCTGAGGAAAGGAATGCGGAATGTTTCAAACAATCAATGTTTAGAGTTTTTCAAACAAGGAAAGGTTAACGCAGACCTATTCTAACTTGGCTATACTGTACTGATGATAGCTAATGAGTCAGAGACATGTGTCTGTCTTCACATAGTATATCTTAAACATACTGTATTTTTTCCATCCTTGTTGCGAGACGTGCTGATATATACTTCCTACTTGATTTTACTGTCAACTCGCACTGACCATGAGGAAGTGGTTCAAGCACTTCAAAAAATAAAGGAATCAGAGGATATTCCTGGGGAAATGTGGAAGCCATTAGGAGAGGCAGGAATAAGTTGGCTAATACGTTTATTTAATAGAATTATGGAAGTTGGACAAATGCTAACGAATGGAGAAGAATTTGTACCCGTTTATAAAAACAAAAAAAAAATACAATAATGAACAAACTACAGAGTCATAAAACTATTTAGACACTTCATGAAAATATGGGAGAGACACAGTAAGTACTCAGTTCTTATTTATACTCATTAGTTTTGGATCAGTAAACAAGGGAACTGCATAGACCTGGGTAATGCGTACCAAAAAAAAGTTGATTAATAGCTAGCTGAAAATTATTTGTTAATAGATTAACAGTGTCTAGTCAGACAAACTTTGATGTATGGGAACAGGGGAAGTATTAATTGTGGAATAAGTTAAAAATTTGGAACGTCAGACTTTGAAAACGTTCCATGTATTTTGTCGGACATAACTTCCAATTGATTTATTACCATTTCATTACTCTCATGCAAACATCAGACTGGTGTTTATCACCAACTGGGCATTTTAATCAGTGGAACAAGAAGAACATGTCAAATGACAGGAATCATGTTGGTTAGTAATATCAGTCTGATTTTTGCATGAGAGTTTAATGAAAGGGTAACAAATCAATTGGATGTTCTGTCTGACAAAATACACGGGAGTTTTAGTAATCTACGTTTCAAATTTTTAAACTGTTCCACAATTAAAACTTCCAGTGTTTGCGTACATCAAAGTTTGTCCGACTAGACACCGTTAAGCTATAGGGCTTTTCATTTACAGTCATTTGTTTCGAGCTTCTGTCATATGCCGTATAATCCGTGTATAGGGCTTTTCATCAATTGTCATTTGTTTCGAGCTTCTGTCATGTGTCATATTATATTAATATACCTACGTCATAAATATGTCTTTGGTTTGTATCATTGGTATATGCCAATAACGTATGACGTAGATATATTAATATTATGTGACACATGACAGAAGCTCGAAACAAATGACTGTGAATGAAAAGCCCTATATTAATATTATATAACATATGACAGGAACTCGAAACAAATGACAATTGATGAAAAGCCCTATTAGCAAATTTTCAGCTTGCTATCAATCAACTTTTTTTTTGGTACGTGGGATCCAGGCCTAGCAGGGTAAGGGTGCACTCACTAAGGAGACCAAAGGATGGTATCCTCGCCTAGAACAGAGTATCCTACTACTCTTCATTTTCGTGAACAATCTCATCGCATTTAACATAATGCATCGGGCAATCCATGATATGGTACGAGGGATACCAGGGAGCGAGGGTCGGCGCCTCGTTGTGAGCACAACTTTACATTCCCTGGTACTTACTGTATCCTGATGATGTAGTGTTAGTAGGAAATAGTGAAAGCTACTTAGAACAAAAACAAAAATTCATTTTATGATATAATATATTGAAGTACTAAACAACTAAAAAATCACTTAAAAATTAAACACTAAACCAATTAAACTAAAAATCAAATAAAGTCTATCACACAAACAACTTGGTTTCACAAATAAAAATATTTATTAATATAACATAAACATTTTCACATAACCAAACTAAACGGCAAGTAATAGTAATTTTTGTTTAGAAAAGTTTAAAATTACGTTTACGCGTGCGTTTACCTAAAAGAAATTACATACGAAGGTAGGCAACCCCTTGGATATCATTGATACAGCATACCGATTTTACACACAAGATTACAGCCTGTAATTCGAGTTTACCGTACGTAATCGGTTTACGTAAATGATACAGCATAGCCCCCAATATCTCGATAAAAAGTGCCTTCTCGAAAAAATTGAAGGAGGCAAAAAAGTTTTAAAAACACTGTGTTTAACTAATGGTACCGCAGTAAAAGTTTAATTGGAACATACACAAACAGTTGGGGGGTTTAAAGGAAGAAAACCCCCATAAATTTTTTATGTAAACATATTAAAAAAGAAGCCGCAACTCGATAAAAACTGCCTTATCGAAAAAATACTAAGAGGCAAAAAAGTTTTAGAAATATTGAATTTAACTAATGGTACCACAATAATAATTTAATTGGAACGTACACAAAAGTTTGGGGGGTTTAAGGGAACAAAACCCCATAAAATTTTTATGGGGTGCACAAATTTCACTATAATTCTTTTTTAAGATGTTCCTGCCATAAGAATGCCAAATGTCCATTTTCAATAAAAAATCTCTAATAATTTTCGATATATTCGAAAAAATCGATTTTTATTTTGTAACTTCAAAGGGCTGTAACTTTTTTATGTGCATATTTGTACTAAGGTAAATTAGGTTCAATCGAACTATTTTTGGTCTCCGAATATGTGATTTAATTTATGACCTGTATTTTCGTTACACCCTGTATATATATATATATATATATATATATATATATATATATATATAAAGTAATAAAATAATAAAATAATAAACTCGAGTAATAAAAAATAGTATTCTAACAGCCCCTTTTTATTGACTCCAACCCACCGAAACTCAAAAGTGTTTTATATATATATATATATATATATATATATATAAAACACTTTTGAGTTTCGGTGGGTTGGAGTCAATAAAAAGGGGCTGTTAGAATACTATTTTTTATTACTCGAGCTTTCGAATGTGTTTACATTCATTTTCAAGAGCTAAAAAGTAACTGATAAAGTGGAAACAAAGTTCATGTAAAAATATAACTCACCAGATAAATCTAGATTGGTTATTAAAACTTGCTAACATTAATACATATAAATAAGAGGAAAACTATTAATATCCATAAAATGAATTCTTCCCAGACTGCATAATATAAATTAATGGCCAAAAGATTTAAATTTTTGAAATGAATTTTGAATTTGAATGATCGGTAAATTGGAAAAAAATTTTAATACAAAAAGTCAATGTCAGTGAAAAAATCAGCCTACATCGACAAGTAGCTAAAAGTAATTTATTTAAATATATTATAACGTGATGATTTGTTAAAAAAAAGAAAGAAGAAATAAATAAGTAGAGAAAAAAATATTTTAGTAGTTTACACAAGTACAAAAGAAATGTAATAAGGATGTGAAAAAAGTGAAATATTTATGGTGCTCTGAATATTATTTAAAATTATAAGGAAATGATGTAATTATAAATTTTGCTTAAATTTTGAATTTCTGATCTTTTATTTAAACTATGATCACTTCTACTAATAGATACCATTTCCAAAAAAGTCCTTTTGAATTTATTACCTTCATTGCACAAAATTTTTATGTTGTCAAAATCCATGATATGATCTTTGTCAATCACTAATAAATCTTTGTCAATTATATCATGGATTTTGACAACATAAAAATTTTGTGCAATGAAGGTAATAAATTCAAAAGGACTTTTTTGGAAATGGTATCTATTAGTAGAAGTGATCATAGTTTAAATAAAAGATCAGAAATTCAAAATTTAAGCAAAATTTATAATTACATCATTTCCTTATAATTTTAAATAATATTCAGAGCACCATAAATATTTCACTTTTTTCACATCCTTATTACATTTCTTTTGTACTTCTGTAAACTACTAAAATATTTTTTTCTCTACTTATTTATTTCTTCTTTCTTTTTTTTAACAAATCATCACGTTATAATATATTTAAATAAATTACTTTTAGCTACTTGTCGATGTAGGCTGATTTTTTCACTGACATTGACTTTTTGTATTAAAAATTTTTTTCCAATTTACCGATCATTCAAATTCAAAATTCATTTCAAAAATTTAAATCTTTTGGCCATTAATTTATATTATGCAGTCTGGGAAGAATTCATTTTATGGATATTAATACTTTTCCTCTTATTTATATGTATTAATGTTAGCAAGTTTTAATAACCAATCTAGATTTATCTGGTGAGTTATATTTTTACATGATCTTCGTTTCCACTTTATCAGTTACTTTTTAGCTCTTGAAAATGAATGTAAACACATTCGAAAGCTCGAGTAATAAAAAATAGTATTCTAACAGCCCCTTTTTATTGACTCCAACCCACCGAAACTCAAAAGTGTTTTTTATAAACAAGTCAACAAAGTACTTCTTTTTTCTTTACATTTATATATATATATATATATATATATAAAACAAGGCTGAAATATTGGGGTAGCAGCAATCTCAAAGAAAACTCTTTATAATAGTTCCAAGCTTTCGAAAATGTTTATTTTCATCATCAGGGAAACTACAATCATAAATAGACAGTATTTAACAAATAGGCTAACTGAAATCAATAATAATTGCTATCTTTGTGTTACCAAAAATCCAGAACACCATAGTTTCCTCTCACTAAACCAGGTGTCGAGGATCCCCAAAAACACAAAAACAACAAAAAATTGTTCCGAGAAATGCAGAGTCAATACTTTCACTAAAAACACTGCACATCACAAAACAATCTTACTAAAGAGTTACTTATATGTTTGTACTTACATTATTTGAGGATGTTGAGCCTAGTTGTTAAACACTGACATATAAAACGAAATTTTGTCTTGGTACAAATCGTAAATAAAAATTAAAAACTATATATAAAAAATTGTTCTAAAAATCGAGTATAAATTGAAAAATGGTAAAATATTTTAAAAAATGATGTATGTCAAATGGCATTTTTGAAAATGTCTAACAAATGTTATATCGATTTTTATTAAATTTTGTTTGAATTCATACGGAAACGTTACCACCACTGAACCAATTATAATTATTTAATAAATGTTTTTTAAATTTTGAAATAGGAAAATTCCGAAATGAGAATAAAACAGTTTTAATCAATGCAAAGTTTTTTTAATAGTAGATGTCTTTTTTATTATGTGATTTATATTGAAAAAATGTATAAATTATATATTAAATGAAAGAAGAATTTGAATTATTAAATTTAAATTGGTTATTTTTATCTAAAGTGAGTAAATAAGAATAAATTTCACTGAGATGTCTTACATCTGATTTTTTGTTTATTGAATTTTCTTCTTGAAAGATAAAAGCCATTTCCAAAAAGAGTATTTTGTTATATGAGTTCTCAGAAGCTAGTACTTTAGTATATTGATAATCCATTGTATGACCCTCTTTGGAAACGTGTTCTGCTAAAGCACAACGTTCAGGATGTAGTCTAGAATCACTTTTATGTGATATTATTCGAGATGATATGGAAATGGCTTTTATCTTTCAAGAAGAAAATTCAATAAACAAAAAATCAGATGTAAGACATCTCAGTGAAATTTATTCTTATTTACTCACTTTAGATAAAAATAACCAATTTAAATTTAATAATTCAAATTCTTCTTTCATTTAATATATAATTTATACATTTTTTCAATATAAATCACATAATAAAAAAGACATCTACTATTAAAAAAACTTTGCATTGATTAAAACTGTTTTATTCTCATTTCGGAATTTTCCTATTTCAAAATTTAAAAAACATTTATTAAATAATTATAATTGGTTCAGTGGTGGTAACGTTTCCGTATGAATTCAAACAAAATTTAATAAAAATCGATATAACATTTGTTAGACATTTTCAAAAATGCCATTTGACATACATCATTTTTTAAAATATTTTACCATTTTTCAATTTATACTCGATTTTTAGAACAATTTTTTATATATAGTTTTTAATTTTTATTTACGATTTGTACCAAGACAAAATTTCGTTTTATATGTCAGTGTTTAACAACTAGGCTCAACATCCTCAAATAATGTAAGTACAAACATATAAGTAACTCTTTAGTAAGATTGTTTTGTGATGTGCAGTGTTTTTAGTGAAAGTATTGACTCTGCATTTCTCGGAACAATTTTTTGTTGTTTTTGTGTTTTTGGGGATCCTCGACACCTGGTTTAGTGAGAGGAAACTATGGTGTTCTGGATTTTTGGTAACACAAAGATAGCAATTATTATTGATTTCAGTTAGCCTATTTGTTAAATACTGTCTATTTATGATTGTAGTTTCCCTGATGATGAAAATAAACATTTTCGAAAGCTTGGAACTATTATAAAGAGTTTTCTTTGAGATTGCTGCTACCCCAATATTTCAGCCTTGTTTCCTAACTGTTCAGCAAATATTATATACCTGTTATATATATATATATATATATATATATATATATATATATAAACATGAGATGTAGATCCTTGAAACACATTCAGTGATCAAAAGATCCAAGGTTAATGGTTTGACGACCACTCGTACGAAATCAAACAGATGAAATAGAGAATGTGGAAAAATCCCCTTACGAACAATTCACACATCCACCATTTCGGGTTGGGAAAAATTTTTCATTTTTGTCATTTTCAGGTTGGGCGTAGATTTACGCTCCTGTTATGTCTATGTCTCGGATGTTGTTTTTTGATGGAATGTGTCTAAAGATATTCAACCTCTCATCTTTACCGATGAGCCCACGGAGGTTGAAGAGGGCGAAACACATTTCTAAGAACTGGTGTTTGGATCTTTGATTCTATTCGAAAAATTTTTCCCAGCCAGAAATAGTGGATGTGCGAGTTATTCGTAAGGGGATTTTTCCACATTCTCTATTTCATTTGTTTGATTTTTGAACATAGATTTTACTTACTTTAAGTAATTAGGGAATTAAAACTTGAGACTGTCATTGTCGGACTTGCCGTAGATTTACGCACCTTCTATGTCTAGGTCTCGAATGTTGTTTTTTGATTGGAATGTGTCTAAAGATATTCAACCTCTCATCTTTATTGATAAGCCCAGAGAGGTTGAAGAGGGCGAAACACATTTCTAAGAACTGGTGTTTGGATCTTTGATTCTATTCGAAAAATTTTTCCCAACCCGAAATGGTGGATGTGTGAATTGTTCGTAAGGGGATTTTTCCACATTCTCTATTTCATCTGTTTGATTTCGTACGAGTGGTCGTCAAACCATTAACCTTGGATCTTTTGATCACTGAATGTGTTTCAAGGATCTACATCTCATGTTTTTGAACATAGATTTTACTTACTTTAAGTAATTAGGGAATTAAAAGTTGAGACTGTCATTGTCGGACTTGCCGTAGATTTACGCACCTTCTATGTCTAGGTCTCGAATGTTGTTTTTTGATTGGAATGTGTCTAAAGATATTCAACCTCTCATCTTTATTGATAAGCCCAGAGAGGTTGAAGAGGGCGAAACACATTTCTAAGAGCTGGTATTTGGATCTTTGATTCTATTCGAAAAATTTTTCCCAACCCGAAATGGTGGATGTGTGAATTGTTCGTAAGGGGATTTTTCCACATTCTCTATTTCATCTGTTTGATTTCGTACGAGTGGTCGTCAAACCATTAACCTTGGATCTTTTGATCACTGAATGTGTTTCAAGGATCTACATCTCATGTTTTTGAACATAGATTTTACTTACTTTAAGTAATTAGGGAATTAAAACTTGAGACTGTCATTGTCGGACTTGCCGTAGATTTACGCATCTTCTATGTCTAGGTCTCGAATGTTGTTTTTTGATTTGAATGTGTCTAAAGATATTCAACCTCTCATCTTTATTGATAAGCCCAGAGAGGTTGAAGAGGGCGAAACACATTTCTAAGAACTGCTGTTTGGATCTTTGATTCTATTCGAAAAATTTTTCCCAACCCGAAATGGTGGATGTGTGAATTGTTCGTAAGGGGATTTTTCCACATTCTCTATTTCATCTGTTTGATTTCGTACGAGTGGTCGTCAAACCATTAACCTTGGATCTTTTGATCACTGAATGTGTTTCAAGGATCTACATCTCATGTTTTTGAACATAGATTTTACTTACTTTAAGTAATTAGGGAATTAAAACTTGAGACTGTCATTGTCGGACTTGCCGTAGATTTACGCACCTTCTATGTCTAGGTCTCGAATGTTGTTTTTTGATTGGAATGTGTCTAAAGATATTCAACCTCTCATCTTTATTGATAAGCCCAGAGAGGTTGAAGAGGGCGAAACACATTTCTAAGAACTGGTGTTTGGATCTTTGATTCTATTCGAAAAATTTTTCCCAACCCGAAATGGTGGATGTGTGAATTGTTCGTAAGGGGATTTTTCCACATTCTCTATTTCATCTGTTTTTATATATATATATATATATATATATATATATATATATATATATATATATATATATATATATGTGTGATATATATATATATTTATATATATATATATATAAATGGTGGATGTGTGAATTGTTCGTAAGGGGATTTTTTTTTATTTATATTTTTATAAATATTTATAATAATAAATATTTTTATAATATTTTTCATCTGTTTTTATATATATATATATATATATATATATATATGTGTGATATATATATATATATATTTATATATATATATATATATACATATATATATATATATATATAATATATATATATATATATATATATATATATATAAATGGTGGATGTGTGAATTGTTCGTAAGGGGATTTTTCCACATTCTCTATTTCATCTATTTTATATATATATATATATATATAATTGTTAATATGTAATGACTGTTGGAATGTAATAAAAATTTTTTTGGGGAATGCAGTCAATAAATTTTTGGGCTATTCAGTGAAACACTTTGAACTTATTAGTCGAGCTTTCGAAAATTTATTTTCTTTATCAAGACTATCTACAAATAAAAATGTTTAAAATTTAGATAAAACTCAAAACAAAACTTACTGCTCGTGGTTACAAATTAATAATTATACAACTTATATAAAAACATGAAAATTTCTTAAAAGTAATATGTAAACGTAAAAATTTTGATAGTATGTCAACTTGACATCACTCAAAAAACTGTCGTTGGACTACTATAATAATTCGATAGGTTGGGAAAGAAATGAATGACATAATTTTTTGCAATTTATCATAAAAGAAATAAAAAAAATATTTTAGGTAGAATTATTAGTAATATTTCAACAAATTTTAATGAGACAAAATGTTATTATAAATGATACTTAATTTATCAATGTCAGATCTCTTATTAATGCAATTTGATTTTTTTATCCAAACCATTTCTTTAAATTCTCTTTTGCGTAAATTAATTTCCCTTTCTAAAATTGTGGTTTCTTGAAACATGAAAACATGATCATCATTAATCACATGTTCTGCCAAGGCACAAGATGGGACATTTCTCTTAATATCACTTTTGTGTGAAGTTAATCTAAGGGATAAATTCCTTGAGGTTTGACCAACGTAACATTTACCACAAGTGTTACAAGGTATAGAGTAAATAAGATTAGAACTCTCCATAATTTGTAGTGGAGTCTTCGTTTTGGTGTAAAGACTGTTTAAAGTTTTAATATTTCTAGTGGCAATCTTAATTTTTTGGATTTTGCCTAAATAACTTAACCAACTTGGGTGTTAAAGTTGGTATATATGGTAGAGAACAATAAGAAATGGTAGGTAAACTTTCTAATTCCCTTTCCTTTTTTAAAATTCCTTTTATAAAGAGGTTTGTAGATGATTTAATCTTGGCTTTACCATCAGACAAAATTGAGTATACATTATCTATTTTTAATAGTTGGAATCAAAGTATCCAATTTACTTACGAAAAAGAGGTAAATAATTGCTTACCTTTCTTAGATTTGTTAATTCACCGAGATTCTAATAATATCCTACGAACTCAATGGTATAAGAAACCTTTTTGCAGTAATAGGTATATTCATTATCTTTCTCAACATCCTTTCAAAATGAAAATTAACTTAGTTTTAGGACTAAAGAACAGAATATGTAAACTGTCACATAGGGATTTTGTAAATAATGACCTCAACAAATTAAGAGAAATTTTATTAGAAAATGGTTATCCCAGGGGTTTATTAAATAAATTAATTTTTAGCAGTAATTATAATAGAACACTTCAGGAAGACAATATTGACCAACAGGAAAGGGAATTAGAAAGTTTACCTACCATTTCTTATTGTTCTCTACCATATATACCAACTTTAACACCCAAGTTGGTTAAGTTATTTAGGCAAAATCCAAAAATTAAGATTGCCACTAGAAATATTAAAACTTTAAACAGTCTTTACTCCAAAACGAAGACTCCACTACAAATTATGGAGAGTTCTAATCTTATTTACTCTATACCTTGTAACACTTGTGGTAAATGTTACGTTGGTCAAACCTCAAGGAATTTATCCCTTAGATTAACTTCACACAAAAGTGATATTAAGAGAAATGTCCCATCTTGTGCCTTGGCAGAACATGTGATTAATGATGATCATGTTTTCATGTTTCAAGAAACCACAATTTTAGAAAGGGAAATTAATTTACGCAAAAGAGAATTTAAAGAAATGGTTTGGATAGAAAAATCAAATTGCATTAATAACAGATCTGACATTGATAAATTAAGTATCATTTATAATAACATTTTGTCTTATTAAAATTTGTTGAAATATTACTAATAATTCTACCTAAAATATTTTTTTTTATTTTTTCTATCATAAATTGCAAAAAATTATGTCATTCATTTCTTTCCCAACCTATCGAATTATTATAGTAGTCCAACGACAATTTTTTGAGTGATGTCGAATTGACATACTATCAAAAATTTTTACGTTTACATATTACTTTTAAGAAATTTTCATGTTTTTATATATGTTGTATAATTATTAATTTGTAACCACGAGCAGTAAGTTAAGTTTTGTTTTGAGTTTTATCTAAATTTAAACATTTTTATTTGTAGATAGTCTTGATAAAGAAAATAAAATTTTCGAAAGCTCGACTAATAAGTTCAAAGTGTTTCACTGAATAGCCCAAAAATTTATTGACTGCATTCCCCAAAAAAATTTTTATAAAATTTTTATTAATATATATATTTATATATATATATATATATATATATATATATATATATATACATATATATATATACATATATATATTTATATATATATATATATATATATACATATATATATATATATATATATATATATATATATATATATATATATATATATATATATATATATATATACAGGGTGTAACAAAAATACAGGTCATAAATTTAATCACATATTCTGGGACCAAAAATAGTTCGATTGAACCTAACTTACCTTAGTACAAATGTGCACATAAAAAAAGTTACAGCCCTTTGAAATTACAAAATAAAAATCGATTTTTTCCAATATATCGAAAACTATAATGGACATGTGACATTCTTATGGCAGTAGTATCTTAAGAAAAAATTATAGTGAATTTTAGACACCCCATAAAAGTTTTATGGGGGTTTTGTTCTTTTAAACCCCCCCAAACTTTTGTGTACGTTCCAATTTAATTATTATTGTAGTACTATTAGTTAAACACGATGTTTTAAAAACTTTTTTGCCTCTTAGTACTTTTTTGAAAAGTCGAGTTTTTATCGAGATATTTTGAATATTTGTCAAATCCACCACATATTTGTATATGGTTAAGTACGATTATGGAGACTTATGTAATATGAACATTGTACAGGACTTATATTATCATTCCAAAATAAAAGCAACTCATATTCATTTAATTTTTAAATATCTTAAAACAAACATTGCCTGTTGTTGTAAATAACTAGGTGACACAAATTTCCCAATATAATGCACTTGTTTCAAGATCACCTTAGTCAGCTATTTTGATATAATTATTTCATTAGGTCGAATCGTGTCAACAATCATAATAAACAATTGGGATTGATTATAGATACGTAACAAGTAAAGAAAGAGATCATTCATTATTCAGCATTCATTATTCAACCATCAAGGTAGTTATAATATAGACTTTCGTCCACCAACTTGTTACTGATAATAAGTAGTAGTGTTCAATAAATAAAGTATGAACAATTAGTGTTTTACCAAGTCAACCCTCTTCTCAGAGTAACTACCCCATTACGACACGTATTCTTTTATATGGCGATCCTTTGGAGAGAACCTTTAAACTTCTGATACAGGGACGAAAATGGAAAGAAACTGGAAATGGAGGCGCAGAAAATTTGGGGTAACGTATCCATCCTCACATTAAATGGTACATATTATAAGGTAAGCGAGGGAAATATGGAGTTGGAGAGACCTAGCCAGGGTCGCAGTAGCAGACGTCGGCAGGAACGAGGTTTGGAGACATGGGAGCCACGCCCAACGTCAAGAAGACCAGACTTCATGGACAATTAATAGTGGACAATGACAATAGTGTACGCGTGAGTAACTTTTGAGCTATTTTTTTCATTGCATACAGTCTCACATACACGTAAAATTTTATTTTTTTATTAATAATATAGTGAAATGCATAATATATAGTTATTTTGGGATAAATTAGGATTAATTATTTTTAATACAAGTAGTAAATTAGGTCTAGTTTTTCGTAATATTCATTTCAAGAAGCATTTATTTGACCAGTTACTTGATATTTTAACTACATAAGTGATGTTACATTTTATTTTTTTTGAAAATAGACGAACTTTGATTTAAATACCTAGATAGAACTTTTAAAAAGTGTTTACGATTTTTATTTAAATAATAACTATTTTTAACTCAATACGAGTACATATTATACATAAATCTATTTTTAACTTGAACGGATTAAAATGCTATATCAGGCTTTTATTTGGCATATTATACTTTTGTTACCTGACCCTGAACGAGTCAGAAATACATACATGAGAAATTTGCTGAATAGAGTTTTACGCATTACATAAGACATAAAAATTACTGAAATTATACACTAGGAAAGGTGAATTAGAAATATTTTTAATGGAATTACGATAATGAAGATTGAGAGAATTTTTTTTACAAAGGACAAGACAAAGAGAAGAATCCTAAAAAGGAAAATAAAAAAAAACATGAAGATGACAAAGAAAATAAAATTATTTATGTACAAGGATATACAAGAATTTTTATACAATGATTTTAAGAAGAAAAGAAAGTAATGATGCAAGAAGAAAATAAAGACATACAAGTTATAATGACGTAAGGAAGATATATATGACAAGGAAACCCCATTGGAGGAAAAAGACAAAAGAATATGGACAATTAAGCCTTAAAAATTATCATAATGAAGGACAAGTTTTAAGGATAATTTAAAGAAGATTTGACTACAAAAGATTAGGAAACCGAATAATTAAAAAGAATTTTATACAGTAAAAAGTACTATTTAAGAAGAATACGTTTTATTGCTTCAAGTACATGTAGATATTTAGTATAATATTAAGTTACTTTAATTTTTTTTTAAGGTAAACTAACTTTAAATTCTATAATATAAATATACTTATTTAAGCCAAATGAAGTCATGTAAGACTGTATCTCAATTAGAGAAATGGAGACTTTTTTTGTGACGTAATTAGTGACCATTCGCGAACCGAACCGAACTAAGCTGAACTAAGTGAGAAAAAACTATTATTTAGTAAATAGCAAAATCTCACATTATTTATTTAGCGTTTATTCATAAGTTTTTCTCGTTCTTAACTTTTAGGTTAATTTTATAGGTAGTAGACGTGCACATAGTATAGGGCCCTAGATAAGAAAAATAACCCTAAATAAGATAGGAAAAATAACCTAGATTGGAAAAATAACCTAGATAAGAAAAATAACCGAGATAAGAAAATAATCCTAGATAGATGTTACCTAGATAGATGTTAAATAGATAGGTGTTAGATGTTATATAGATAGATAGCATTGAAAAGAATAGTTCTAGCTAGATAGAATAATGATAGGTAAATAGATTTTTTCGTGATTTTTTAAATAAAATATAGTCTATTTTTATTACCACTTTCTTCCGAATTTTTATTGAATGTTGAAGTTTTGATACCGACAATAAGATTTTTGATTTCAAGTTTTTAATATTGGTCGAATTTTAGTATAAATTTATATGATTTTTAATGTTTTATGATAATGAAGTAATGAGATAACTGATTTTTTAATATATTAAAAGCATAATTAATATGAGACAATTTAGACAAAACAAAAACACAATCTTGTCAAGAAAAAAGGTACAAAATGAAGATCAGAAGATTTTAGCATACCCAATTTTTGTTTTGAAGTAATCCTATTCTCAACTAAGGGGGAGCAGTAGGTTCAAATAGGAATTTAGGGATGCGAAATGTAGAAGATTTTTTTTTAAGCGCACAACTATCCATTTTGTCTTTTTGGAACAAACCTTCCCACGACTAAGGACGTGAAGAAAGGACCGGAAGCAAATACAAGGATTGAAAGCTGCGAAAAACCCACCGAGTAGGTAAGGGTTAGAAAAGGAAGAATATGTGAAGTAAATACGAGTTTAATGAAGAAATATGAAGAAGAAGAAATATGTTTAATAGTACACTATGAAGAAAGTACTAAGTATAAAGAAAATGAAAATATGTATTAGTAAAGTACCAGTCAAGAAGAAGAGGAAGAAATCGGAGAAATTTTTTTAATTGAAGAGTATGTAAAAGGTCAGAAAATCAAATAATTATTTTAAAAGTGATAGAAGTATAATTAAAAAGTAAGTTCAAATGTAAGAATTAAAGTTATAATTTTATTTTAAGTAGGGAAAAGGTACATTACAATATACAATACATTATAATATACATTACAATTTCTGAGTGTAGAATTTCGCGAGATATAAGGAAGTAATAAGTAAGAATAGACGATGTTTGAGGACTAATTTTTTTTATAGGGCAATAAGTTGTATATTTGTATATATTATATTTGTATTTGATATTTGTATATATTTGGATAAATCTTTAACACAGTAATGAGTTGGTGACGTTGTTTAGAAAAATTTTCTTCTTTGTCGGAAAGGCAGAGAAAATAAGGTACATCTCTCAGAAAATTTTTCTTGTAAGGGTAGGGGATGTACAGGACTTATATTATCATTCCAAAATAAAAGCAACTCATATTCATTTAATTTTTAAATATCTTAAAACAAACATTGCCTGTTGTTGTAAATAACTAGGTGACAAAAATTTCCCAATATAATGCACTTGTTTCAAGATCACCTTAGTCAGCTATTTTGATATAATTATTTCATTAGGTCGAATCGTGTCAACAATCATAATAAACAATTGGGATTGATTATAGATACGTAACAAGTAAAGAAAGAGATCATTCATTATTCAGCATTCATTATTCAACCATCAAGGTAGTTATAATATAGACTTTCGTCCACCAACTTGTTACTGATAATAAGTAGTAGTGTTCAATAAATAAAGTATGAACAATTAGTGTTTTACCAAGTCAACCCTGTTCTCAGAGTAACTACCCCATTACGACACGTATTCTTTTATAACATTTATTTATGATTTACATTTTTAGGTATATTTTAAACCATATTAA